>NW_027638162.1:0-276810 GCF_951216825.1 Electrona antarctica
GATTTCGGAGGATTTGAAAAAAAAGGTGAAAATCACGCAAAAGCGAAAGGCTATAGTCCATGGTGTCGGAGGGCATACTATAGTATGTCGTTTTTCACGATTTCGGAGGATTAAAAAAAAAGGTGAAAATCACGCAAAAGCGAAAGGCTATAGTCCATGGTGTCGGAGGGCATACTATAGTATGTCGTTTTTCACGATTTCGGAGGATTTAAAAAAAAAAGGTGAAAATCACGCAAAAGCGAAAGGCTATAGTCCATGGTCTCGGACCGCATACTAGTATGTCGTTTTTCACGATTTTGGAGGATTTTAAAAAAAAAGGTGAAAATCACGCAAAAGCGAAAGGCTATAGTCCATGGTGTCGGAGGGCATACTATAGTATGTCGTTTTTCACGATTTCGGAGGATTTAAAAAAAAAAGGTGAAAATCACGCAAAAGCGAAAGGCTATAGTCCATGGTGTCGGAGGGCATACTATAGTATGTCGTTTTTCACGATTTCGGAGGATTTGAAAAAAAGGTGAAAATCACGCAAAAGCGAAAGGCTATAGTCCATGGTGTCGGAGGGCATACTATAGTATGTCGTTTTTCACGATTTCGGAGGATTAAAAAAAAAGGTGAAAATCACGCAAAAGCGAAAGGCTATAGTCCATGGTGTCGGAGGGCATACTATAGTATGTCGTTTTTCACGATTTCGGAGGATTTTAAAAAAAAAGGTGAAAATCACGCAAAAGCGAAAGGCTATAGTCCATGGTGTCGGAGGGCATACTATTGTATGTCGTTTTTCACGATTTCGGAGGATTTGAAAAAAAAGGTGAAAATCACGCAAAAGCGAAAGGCTATAGTCCATGGTGTCGGAGGGCATACTATAGTATGTCGTTTTTCACGATTTCGGAGGATTTAAAAAAAAAGGTGAAAATCACGCAAAAGCGAAAGGCTATAGTCCATGGTGTCGGAGGGCATACTATAGTATGTCGTTTTTCACGATTTCGGAGGATTAAAAAAAAAGGTGAAAATCACGCAAAAGCGAAAGGCTATAGTCCATGGTGTCGGAGGGCATACTATAGTATGTCGTTTTTCACGATTTCGGAGGATTTGAAAAAAAGGTGAAAATCACGCAAAAGCGAAAGGCTATAGTCCATGGTGTCGGAGGGCATACTATAGTATGTCGTTTTTCACGATTTCGGAGGATTAAAAAAAAAAGGTGAAAATCACGCAAAAGCGAAAGGCTATAGTCCATGGTGTCGGAGGGCATACTATAGTATGTCGTTTTTCACGATTTCGGAGGATTTTAAAAAAAAAGGTGAAAATCACGCAAAAGCGAAAGGCTATAGTCCATGGTGTCGGAGGGCATACTATAGTATGTGGTTTTTCACGATTTCGGAGGATTTAAAAAAAAAGGTGAAAATCACGCAAAAGCGAAAGGCTATCGTCCATGGTGTCGGAGGGCATACTATTGTATGTCGTTTTTCACGATTTCGGAGGATTTGAAAAAAAGGTGAAAATCACGCAAAAGCGAAAGGCTATAGTCCATGGTGTCGGAGGGCATACTATAGTATGTCGTTTTTCACGATTTCGGAGGATTTGAAAAAAAGGTGAAAATCACGCAAAAGCGAAAGGCTATAGTCCATGGTGTCGGAGGGCATACTATAGTATGTCGTTTTTCACGATTTTGGAGGATTTGAAAAAAAGGTGAAAATCACGCAAAAGCGAAAGGCTATAGTCCATGGTGTCGGAGGGCATACTATAGTATGTGGTTTTTCACGATTTCGGAGGATTTTTAAAAAAAGGTGAAAATCACGCAAAAGCGAAAGGCTATAGTCCATGGTGTCGGAGGGCATACTATAGTATGTCGTTTTTCACGATTTCGGAGGATTTGAAAAAAAGGTGAAAATCACGCAAAAGCGAAAGGCTATAGTCCATGGTGTCGGAGGGCATACTATAGTATGTCGTTTTTCACGATTTCGGAGGATTTGAAAAAAAGGTGAAAATCACGCAAAAGCGAAAGGCTATAGTCCATGGTGTCGGAGGGCATACTATAGTATGTCGTTTTTCACGATTTTGGAGGATTTGAAAAAAAGGTGAAAATCACGCAAAAGCGAAAGACTATAGTCCATGGTGTCGGAGGGCATACTATAGTATGTCGTTTTTCACGATTTCGGAGGATTTTTAAAAAAAGGTGAAAATCACGCAAAAGCGAAAGGCTATAGTCCATGGTGTCGGAGGGCATACTATAGTATGTCGTTTTTCACGATTTCGGAGGATTTGAAAAAAAGGTGAAAATCACGCAAAAGCGAAAGGCTATAGTCCATGGTGTCGGAGGGCATACTATAGTATGTCGTTTTTCACGATTTCGGAGGATTTGAAAAAAAGGTGAAAATCACGCAAAAGCGAAAGGCTATAGTCCATGGTGTCGGAGGGCATACTATAGTATGTCGTTTTTCACGATTTTGGAGGATTTGAAAAAAAGGTGAAAATCACGCAAAAGCGAAAGACTATAGTCCATGGTGTCGGAGGGCATACTATAGTATGTCGTTTTTCACGATTTCGGAGGATTTTTAAAAAAAAGGTGAAAATCACGCAAAAGCGAAAGGCTATAGTCCATGGTGTCGGAGGGCATACTATAGTATGTCGTTTTTCACGATTTCGGAGGATTTGAAAAAAAGGTGAAAATCACACAAAAGCGAAAGGCTATAGTCCATGGTGTCGGAGGGCATACTATAGTATGTCGTTTTTCACGATTTCGGAGGATTAAAAAAAAGGTGAAAATCACGCAAAAGGGAAAGGCTATAGTCCATGGTGTCGGAGGGCATACTATAGTATGTCGTTTTTCACGATTTCGGAGGATTTGAAAAAAAGGTGAAAATCACGCAAAAGCGAAAGGCTATAGTCCATGGTGTCGGAGGGCATACTATAGTATGTCGTTTTTCACGATTTCGGAGGATTTAAAAAAAAAAGGTGAAAATCACGCAAAAGCGAAAGGCTATAGTCCATGGTGTCGGAGGGCATACTATAGTATGTCGTTTTTCACGATTTCGGAGGATTAAAAAAAAAGGTGAAAATCACGCAAAAGCGAAAGGCTATAGTCCATGGTGTCGGAGGGCATACTATAGTATGTCGTTTTTCACGATTTCGGAGGATTTGAAAAAAAGGTGAAAATCACGCAAAAGCGAAAGGCTATAGTCCATGGTGTCGGAGGGCATACTATAGTATGTCGTTTTTCACGATTTCGGAGGATTTAAAAAAAAAGGTGAAAATCACGCAAAAGCGAAAGGCTATAGTCCATGGTGTCGGAGGGCATACTATAGTATGTCGTTTTTCACGATTTCGGAGGATTTTAAAAAAAAAGGTGAAAATCACGCAAAAGCGAAAGGCTATAGTCCATGGTGTCGGAGGGCATACTATAGTATGTGGTTTTTCACGATTTCGGAGGATTTAAAAAAAAAGGTGAAAATCACGCAAAAGCGAAAGGCTATCGTCCATGGTGTCGGAGGGCATACTATTGTATGTCGTTTTTCACGATTTCGGAGGATTTGAAAAAAAGGTGAAAATCACGCAAAAGCGAAAGGCTATAGTCCATGGTGTCGGAGAGCATACTATAGTATGTCGTTTTTAACGATTTCGGAGGATTTAAAAAAAAAAGGTGAAAATCACGCAAAAGCAAAAGGCTATAGTCCATGGTGTCGGAGGGCATACTATAGTATGTCGTTTTTCACGATTTCGGAGGATTAAAAAAAAAGGTGAAAATCACGCAAAAGCGAAAGGCTATAGTCCATGGTGTCGGAGGGCATACTATAGTATGTCGTTTTTCACGATTTCGGAGGATTTGAAAAAAAGGTGAAAATCACGCAAAAGCGAAAGGCTATAGTCCATGGTGTCGGAGGGCATACTATAGTATGTCGTTTTTCACGATTTCGGAGGATTTAAAAAAAAAAGGTGAAAATCACGCAAAAGCGAAAGGCTATAGTCCATGGTGTCGGAGGGCATACTATAGTATGTCGTTTTTCACGATTTCGGAGGATTAAAAAAAAAGGTGAAAATCACGCAAAAGCGAAAGGCTATAGTCCATGGTGTCGGAGGGCATACTATAGTATGTCGTTTTTCACGATTTCGGAGGATTTGAAAAAAAGGTGAAAATCACGCAAAAGCGAAAGGCTATAGTCCATGGTGTCGGAGGGCATACTATAGTATGTCGTTTTTCACGATTTCGGAGGATTAAAAAAAAAAGGTGAAAATCACGCAAAAGCGAAAGGCTATAGTCCATGGTGTCGGAGGGCATACTATAGTATGTCGTTTTTCACGATTTCGGAGGATTTTAAAAAAAAAGGTGAAAATCACGCAAAAGCGAAAGGCTATAGTCCATGGTGTCGGAGGGCATACTATAGTATGTGGTTTTTCACGATTTCGGAGGATTTAAAAAAAAAGGTGAAAATCACGCAAAAGGGAAAGGCTATCGTCCATGGTGTCGGAGGGCATACTATTGTATGTCGTTTTTCACGATTTCGGAGGATTTGAAAAAAAGGTGAAAATCACGCAAAAGCGAAAGGCTATAGCCCATGGTGTCGGAGAGCATACTATAGTATGTCGTTTTTAACGATTTCGGAGGATTTAAAAAAAAAGGTGAAAATCACGCAAAAGCAAAAGGCTATAGTCCATGGTGTCGGAGGGCATACTATAGTATGTCGTTTTTCACGATTTCGGAGGATTAAAAAAAAAGGTGAAAATCACGCAAAAGCGAAAGGCTATAGTCCATGGTGTCGGAGGGCATACTATAGTATGTCGTTTTTCACGATTTCGGAGGATTTGAAAAAAAGGTGAAAATCACGCAAAAGCGAAAGGCTATAGTCCATGGTGTGGGAGGGCATACTATAGTATGTCGTTTTTCACGATTTCGGAGGATTTAAAAAAAAAGGTGAAAATCACGCAAAAGCGAAAGGCTATAGTCCATGTTGTCGGAGGGCATACTATAGTATGTCGTTTTTCACGATTTCGGAGGATTTGAAAAAAAGGTGAAAATCACGCAAAAGCGAAAGGCTATAGTCCATGGTGTCGGAGGGCATACTATAGTATGTCGTTTTTCACGATTTCGGAGGATTTGAAAAAAAGGTGAAAATCACGCAAAAGCGAAAGGCTATAGTCCATGGTGTCGGAGGGCATACTATAGTATGTCGTTTTTCACGATTTCGGAGGATTAAAAAAAAAGGTGAAAATCACGCAAAAGCGAAAGGCTATAGTCCATGGTGTCGGAGGGCATACTATAGTATGTCGTTTTTCACGATTTCGGAGGATTTAAAAAAAAAAGGTGAAAATCACGCAAAAGCGAAAGGCTATAGTCCATGGTCTCGGACCGCATACTAGTATGTCGTTTTTCACGATTTTGGAGGATTTTAAAAAAAAAGGTGAAAATCACGCAAAAGCGAAAGGCTATAGTCCATGGTGTCGGAGGGCATACTATAGTATGTCGTTTTTCACGATTTCGGAGGATTTAAAAAAAAAAGGTGAAAATCACGCAAAAGCGAAAGGCTATAGTCCATGGTGTCGGAGGGCATACTATAGTATGTCGTTTTTCACGATTTCGGAGGATTTGAAAAAAAGGTGAAAATCACGCAAAAGCGAAAGGCTATAGTCCATGGTGTCGGAGGGCATACTATAGTATGTCGTTTTTCACGATTTCGGAGGATTAAAAAAAAAGGTGAAAATCACGCAAAAGCGAAAGGCTATAGTCCATGGTGTCGGAGGGCATACTATAGTATGTCGTTTTTCACGATTTCGGAGGATTTTAAAAAAAAAGGTGAAAATCACGCAAAAGCGAAAGGCTATAGTCCATGGTGTCGGAGGGCATACTATTGTATGTCGTTTTTCACGATTTCGGAGGATTTGAAAAAAAGGTGAAAATCACGCAAAAGCGAAAGGCTATAGTCCATGGTGTCGGAGGGCATACTATAGTATGTCGTTTTTCACGATTTCGGAGGATTTAAAAAAAAAAGGTGAAAATCACGCAAAAGCGAAAGGCTATAGTCCATGGTGTCGGAGGGCATACTATAGTATGTCGTTTTTCACGATTTCGGAGGATTAAAAAAAAAGGTGAAAATCACGCAAAAGCGAAAGGCTATAGTCCATGGTGTCGGAGGGCATACTATAGTATGTCGTTTTTCACGATTTCGGAGGATTTGAAAAAAAGGTGAAAATCACGCAAAAGCGAAAGGCTATAGTCCATGGTGTCGGAGGGCATACTATAGTATGTCGTTTTTCACGATTTCGGAGGATTAAAAAAAAAAGGTGAAAATCACGCAAAAGCGAAAGGCTATAGTCCATGGTGTCGGAGGGCATACTATAGTATGTCGTTTTTCACGATTTCGGAGGATTTAAAAAAAAAAGGTGAAAATCACGCAAAAGCGAAAGGCTATAGTCCATGGTGTCGGAGGGCATACTATAGTATGTGGTTTTTCACGATTTCGGAGGATTTAAAAAAAAAGGTGAAAATCACGCAAAAGCGAAAGGCTATCGTCCATGGTGTCGGAGGGCATACTATTGTATGTCGTTTTTCACGATTTCGGAGGATTTGAAAAAAAGGTGAAAATCACGCAAAAGCGAAAGGCTATAGCCCATGGTGTCGGAGAGCATACTATAGTATGTCGTTTTTAACGATTTCGGAGGATTTAAAAAAAAAGGTGAAAATCACGCAAAAGCAAAAGGCTATAGTCCATGGTGTCGGAGGGCATACTATAGTATGTCGTTTTTCACGATTTCGGAGGATTAAAAAAAAAGGTGAAAATCACGCAAAAGCGAAAGGCTATAGTCCATGGTGTCGGAGGGCATACTATAGTATGTCGTTTTTCACGATTTCGGAGGATTTGAAAAAAAGGTGAAAATCACGCAAAAGCGAAAGGCTATAGTCCATGGTGTTGGAGGGCATACTATAGTATGTCGTTTTTCACGATTTCGGAGGATTAAAAAAAAAGGTGAAAATCACGCAAAAGCGAAAGGCTATAGTCCATGGTGTCGGAGGGCATACTATAGTATGTCGTTTTTCACGATTTCGGAGGATTTGAAAAAAAGGTGAAAATCACGCAAAAGCGAAAGGCTATAGTCCATGGTGTCGGAGGGCATACTATAGTATGTCGTTTTTCACGATTTCGGAGGATTTGAAAAAAAGGTGAAAATCACGCAAAAGCGAAAGGCTATAGTCCATGGTGTCGGAGGGCATACTATAGTATGTCGTTTTTCACAATTTCGGAGGATTTGAAAAAAAGGTGAAAATCACGCAAAAGCGAAAGGCTATAGTCCATGGTGTCGGAGGGCATACTATAGTATGTCGTTTTTCACGATTTCGGAGGATTTAAAAAAAAAGGTGAAAATCACGCAAAAGCGAAAGGCTATAGTCCATGGTGTCGGAGGGCATACTATAGTATGTCGTTTTTCACGATTTCGGAGGATTTGAAAAAAAGGTGAAAATCACGCAAAAGCGAAAGGCTATAGTCCATGGTGTCGGAGGGCATACTATAGTATGTCGTTTTTCACGATTTCGGAGGATTTGAAAAAAAGGTGAAAATCACGCAAAAGCGAAAGGCTATAGTCCATGGTGTCGGAGGGCATACTATAGTATGTCGTTTTTCACGATTTCGGAGGATTTGAAAAAAAGGTGAAAATCACGCAAAAGCGAAAGGCTATAGTCCATGGTGTCGGAGAGCATACTATAGTATGTCGTTTTTAACGATTTCGGAGGATTTAAAAAAAAGGTGAAAATCACGCGAAAGCAAAAGGCTATAGTCCATGGTGTCGGAGGGCATACTATAGTATGTCGTTTTTCACGATTTCGGAGGATTAAAAAAAAAGGTGAAAATCACGCAAAAGCGAAAGGCTATAGTCCATGGTGTCGGAGGGCATACTATAGTATGTCGTTTTTCACGATTTCGGAGGATTTGAAAAAAAGGTGAAAATCACGCAAAAGCGAAAGGCTATAGTCCATGGTGTTGGAGGGCATACTATAGTATGTCGTTTTTCACGATTTCGGAGGATTTAAAAAAAAAGGTGAAAATCACGCAAAAGCGAAAGGCTATAGTCCATGGTCTCGGACCGCATACTAGTATGTCGTTTTTCACGATTTCGGAGGATTTAAAAAAAAAAGGTGAAAATCACGCAAAAGCGAAAGGCGTGTCGGAGGGCATACTATAGTATGTCGTTTTTCACGATTTCGGAGGATTTGAAAAAAAGGTGAAAATCACGCAAAAGCGAAAGGCTATAGTCCATGGTGTCGGAGGGCATACTATAGTATGTCGTTTTTCACGATTTCGGAGGATTTAAAAAAAAAGGTGAAAATCACGCAAAAGCGAAAGGCTATAGTCCATGGTGTCGGAGGGCATACTATAGTATGTCGTTTTTCACGATTTCGGAGGATTTGAAAAAAAGGTGAAAATCACGCAAAAGCGAAAGGCTATAGTCCATGGTGTCGGAGGGCATACTATAGTATGTCGTTTTTCACGATTTCGGAGGATTTGAAAAAAAGGTGAAAATCACGCAAAAGCGAAAGGCTATAGTCCATGGTGTCGGAGGGCATACTATAGTATGTCGTTTTTCACGATTTCGGAGGATTAAAAAAAAAGGTGAAAATCACGCAAAAGCGAAAGGCTATAGTCCATGGTGTCGGAGGGCATACTATAGTATGTCGTTTTTCACGATTTCGGAGGATTTAAAAAAAAAGGTGAAAATCACGCAAAAGCGAAAGGCTATAGTCCATGGTCTCGGACCGCATACTAGTATGTCGTTTTTCACGATTTTGGAGGATTTAAAAAAAAAAGGTGAAAATCACGCAAAAGCGAAAGGCTATAGTCCATGGTGTCGGAGGGCATACTATAGTATGTCGTTTTTCACGATTTCGGAGGATTTAAAAAAAAAAGGTGAAAATCACGCAAAAGCGAAAGGCTATAGTCCATGGTGTCGGAGGGCATACTATAGTATGTCGTTTTTCACGATTTCGGAGGATTAAAAAAAAAGGTGAAAATCACGCAAAAGCGAAAGGCTATAGTCCATGGTGTCGGAGGGCATACTATAGTATGTCGTTTTTCACGATTTCGGAGGATTTGAAAAAAAGGTGAAAATCACGCAAAAGCGAAAGGCTATAGTCCATGGTGTCGGAGGGCATACTATAGTATGTCGTTTTTCACGATTTCGGAGGATTTGAAAAAAAGGTGAAAATCACGCAAAAGCGAAAGGCTATAGTCCATGGTGTCGGAGAGCATACTATAGTATGTCGTTTTTAACGATTTCGGAGGATTTAAAAAAAAGGTGAAAATCACGCGAAAGCAAAAGGCTATAGTCCATGGTGTCGGAGGGCATACTATAGTATGTCGTTTTTCACGATTTCGGAGGATTAAAAAAAAAGGTGAAAATCACGCAAAAGCGAAAGGCTATAGTCCATGGTGTCGGAGGGCATACTATAGTATGTCGTTTTTCACGATTTCGGAGGATTTGAAAAAAAGGTGAAAATCACGCAAAAGCGAAAGGCTATAGTCCATGGTGTCGGAGGGCATACTATAGTATGTCGTTTTTCACGATTTCGGAGGATTTAAAAAAAAAGGTGAAAATCACGCAAAAGCGAAAGGCTATAGTCCATGGTCTCGGACCGCATACTAGTATGTCGTTTTTCACGATTTCGGAGGATTTAAAAAAAAAAGGTGAAAATCACGCAAAAGCGAAAGGCGTGTCGGAGGGCATACTATAGTATGTCGTTTTTCACGATTTCGGAGGATTAAAAAAAAAGGTGAAAATCACGCAAAAGCGAAAGGCTATAGTCCATGGTGTCGGAGGGCATACTATAGTATGTCGTTTTTCACGATTTCGGAGGATTTGAAAAAAAGGTGAAAATCACGCAAAAGCGAAAGGCTATAGTCCATGGTGTCGGAGGGCATACTATAGTATGTCGTTTTTCACGATTTCGGAGGATTTAAAAAAAAAGGTGAAAATCACGCAAAAGCGAAAGGCTATAGTCCATGGTGTCGGAGGGCATACTATAGTATGTCGTTTTTCACGATTTCGGAGGATTTGAAAAAAAGGTGAAAATCACGCAAAAGCGAAAGGCTATAGTCCATGGTGTCGGAGGGCATACTATAGTATGTCGTTTTTCACGATTTCGGAGGATTTGAAAAAAAGGTGAAAATTACGCAAAAGCGAAAGGCTATAGTCCATGGTGTCGGAGGGCATACTATAGTATGTCGTTTTTCACGATTTCGGAGGATTAAAAAAAAGGTGAAAATCACGCAAAAGCGAAAGGCTATAGTCCATGGTGTCGGAGGGCATACTATAGTATGTCGTTTTTCACGATTTTGGAGGATTTAAAAAAAAAAGGTGAAAATCACGCAAAAGCGAAAGGCTATAGTCCATGGTGTCGGAGGGCATACTATAGTATGTCGTTTTTCACGATTTCGGAGGATTTAAAAAAAAAAGGTGAAAATCACGCAAAAGCGAAAGGCTATAGTCCATGGTGTCGGAGGGCATACTATAGTATGTCGTTTTTCACGATTTCGGAGGATAAAAAAAAAAGGTGAAAATCACGCAAAAGCGAAAGGCTATAGTCCATGGTGTCGGAGGGCATACTATAGTATGTCGTTTTTCACGATTTCGGAGGATTTAAAAAAAAAGGTGAAAATCACGCAAAAGCGAAAGGCTATAGTCCATGGTCTCGGACCGCATACTAGTATGTCGTTTTTCACGATTTTGGAGGATTTAAAAAAAAAAAGGTGAAAATCACGCAAAAGCGAAAGGCTATAGTCCATGGTGTCGGAGGGCATACTATAGTATGTCGTTTTTCACGATTTCGGAGGATTTGAAAAAAATGTGAAAATCACGCAAAAGCGAAAGGCTATAGTCCATGGTGTCGGAGAGCATACTATAGTATGTCGTTTTTAACGATTTCGGAGGATTAAAAAAAAAGGTGAAAATCACGCAAAAGCGAAAGGCTATAGTCCATGGTGTCGGAGGGCATACTATAGTATGTCGTTTTTCACGATTTCGGAGGATTTAAAAAAAAAGGTGAAAATCACGCAAAAGCGAAAGGCTATAGTCCATGGTGTCGGAGGGCATACTATAGTATGTCGTTTTTCACGATTTCGGAGGATTTAAAAAAAAAGGTGAAAATCACGCAAAAGCGAAAGGCTATAGTCCATGGTGTCGGAGGGCATACTATAGTATGTCGTTTTTCACGATTTCGGAGGATTTGAAAAAAAGGTGAAAATCACGCAAAAGCGAAAGGCTATAGTCCATGGTGTCGGAGGGCATACTATAGTATGTCGTTTTTCACAATTTCGGAGGATTTGAAAAAAAGGTGAAAATCACGCAAAAGCGAAAGGCTATAGTCCATGGTGTCGGAGGGCATACTATAGTATGTCGTTTTTCACGATTTCGGAGGATTTAAAAAAAAAGGTGAAAATCACGCAAAAGCGAAAGGCTATAGTCCATGGTGTCGGAGGGCATACTATAGTATGTCGTTTTTCACGATTTCGGAGGATTTTAAAAAAAAAGGTGAAAATCACGCAAAAGCGAAAGGCTATAGTCCATGGTCTCGGACCGCATACTAGTATGTCGTTTTTCACGATTTCGGAGGATTTAAAAAAAAAAGGTGAAAATCACGCAAAAGCGAAAGGCGTGTCGGAGGGCATACTATAGTATGTCGTTTTTCACGATTTCGGAGGATTAAAAAAAAAGGTGAAAATCACGCAAAAGCGAAAGGCTATAGTCCATGGTGTCGGAGGGCATACTATAGTATGTCGTTTTTCACGATTTCGGAGGATTTGAAAAAAAGGTGAAAATCACGCAAAAGCGAAAGGCTATAGTCCATGGTGTCGGAGGGCATACTATAGTATGTCGTTTTTCACGATTTCGGAGGATTTAAAAAAAAAGGTGAAAATCACGCAAAAGCGAAAGGCTATAGTCCATGGTGTCGGAGGGCATACTATAGTATGTCGTTTTTCACGATTTCGGAGGATTTGAAAAAAAGGTGAAAATCACGCAAAAGCGAAAGGCTATAGTCCATGGTGTCGGAGGGCATACTATAGTATGTCGTTTTTCACAATTTCGGAGGATTTGAAAAAAAGGTGAAAATCACGCAAAAGCGAAAGGCTATAGTCCATGGTGTCGGAGGGCATACTATAGTATGTCGTTTTTCACGATTTCGGAGGATTTAAAAAAAAAGGTGAAAATCACGCAAAAGCGAAAGGCTATAGTCCATGGTGTCGGAGGGCATACTATAGTATGTCGTTTTTCACGATTTCGGAGGATTTGAAAAAAAGGTGAAAATCACGCAAAAGCGAAAGGCTATAGTCCATGGTGTCGGAGGGCATACTATAGTATGTCGTTTTTCACGATTTCGGAGGATTTGAAAAAAAGGTGAAAATCACGCAAAAGCGAAAGGCTATAGTCCATGGTGTCGGAGGGCATACTATAGTATGTAGTTTTTCACGATTTCGGAGGATTTGAAAAAAAGGTGAAAATCACGCAAAAGCGAAAGGCTATAGTCCATGGTGTCGGAGAGCATACTATAGTATGTCGTTTTTAACGATTTCGGAGGATTTAAAAAAAAGGTGAAAATCACGCGAAAGCAAAAGGCTATAGTCCATGGTGTCGGAGGGCATACTATAGTATGTCGTTTTTCACGATTTCGGAGGATTAAAAAAAAAGGTGAAAATCACGCAAAAGCGAAAGGCTATAGTCCATGGTGTCGGAGGGCATACTATAGTATGTCGTTTTTCACGATTTCGGAGGATTTGAAAAAAAGGTGAAAATCACGCAAAAGCGAAAGGCTATAGTCCATGGTGTTGGAGGGCATACTATAGTATGTCGTTTTTCACGATTTCGGAGGATTTAAAAAAAAAGGTGAAAATCACGCAAAAGCGAAAGGCTATAGTCCATGGTCTCGGACCGCATACTAGTATGTCGTTTTTCACGATTTCGGAGGATTTAAAAAAAAAAGGTGAAAATCACGCAAAAGCGAAAGGCGTGTCGGAGGGCATACTATAGTATGTCGTTTTTCACGATTTCGGAGGATTAAAAAAAAAGGTGAAAATCACGCAAAAGCGAAAGGCTATAGTCCATGGTGTCGGAGGGCATACTATAGTATGTCGTTTTTCACGATTTCGGAGGATTTGAAAAAAAGGTGAAAATCACGCAAAAGCGAAAGGCTATAGTCCATGGTGTCGGAGGGCATACTATAGTATGTCGTTTTTCACGATTTCGGAGGATTTAAAAAAAAAGGTGAAAATCACGCAAAAGCGAAAGGCTATAGTCCATGGTGTCGGAGGGCATACTATAGTATGTCGTTTTTCACGATTTCGGAGGATTTGAAAAAAAGGTGAAAATCACGCAAAAGCGAAAGGCTATAGTCCATGGTGTCGGAGGGCATACTATAGTATGTCGTTTTTCACGATTTCGGAGGATTTGAAAAAAAGGTGAAAATCACGCAAAAGCGAAAGGCTATAGTCCATGGTGTCGGAGGGCATACTATAGTATGTCGTTTTTCACGATTTCGGAGGATTAAAAAAAAAGGTGAAAATCACGCAAAAGCGAAAGGCTATAGTCCATGGTGTCGGAGGGCATACTATAGTATGTCGTTTTTCACGATTTCGGAGGATTTAAAAAAAAAGGTGAAAATCACGCAAAAGCGAAAGGCTATAGTCCATGGTCTCGGACCGCATACTAGTATGTCGTTTTTCACGATTTTGGAGGATTTAAAAAAAAAAGGTGAAAATCACGCAAAAGCGAAAGGCTATAGTCCATGGTGTCGGAGGGCATACTATAGTATGTCGTTTTTCACGATTTCGGAGGATTTAAAAAAAAAAGGTGAAAATCACGCAAAAGCGAAAGGCTATAGTCCATGGTGTCGGAGGGCATACTATAGTATGTCGTTTTTCACGATTTCGGAGGATTTGAAAAAAAGGTGAAAATCACGCAAAAGCGAAAGGCTATAGTCCATGGTGTCGGAGAGCATACTATAGTATGTCGTTTTTAACGATTTCGGAGGATTTAAAAAAAAGGTGAAAATCACGCGAAAGCAAAAGGCTATAGTCCATGGTGTCGGAGGGCATACTATAGTATGTCGTTTTTCACGATTTCGGAGGATTAAAAAAAAAGGTGAAAATCACGCAAAAGCGAAAGGCTATAGTCCATGGTGTCGGAGGGCATACTATAGTATGTCGTTTTTCACGATTTCGGAGGATTTGAAAAAAAGGTGAAAATCACGCAAAAGCGAAAGGCTATAGTCCATGGTGTCGGAGGGCATACTATAGTATGTCGTTTTTCACGATTTCGGAGGATTTAAAAAAAAAGGTGAAAATCACGCAAAAGCGAAAGGCTATAGTCCATGGTCTCGGACCGCATACTAGTATGTCGTTTTTCACGATTTCGGAGGATTTAAAAAAAAAAGGTGAAAATCACGCAAAAGCGAAAGGCGTGTCGGAGGGCATACTATAGTATGTCGTTTTTCACGATTTCGGAGGATTAAAAAAAAAGGTGAAAATCACGCAAAAGCGAAAGGCTATAGTCCATGGTGTCGGAGGGCATACTATAGTATGTCGTTTTTCACGATTTCGGAGGATTTGAAAAAAAGGTGAAAATCACGCAAAAGCGAAAGGCTATAGTCCATGGTGTCGGAGGGCATACTATAGTATGTCGTTTTTCACGATTTCGGAGGATTTAAAAAAAAAGGTGAAAATCACGCAAAAGCGAAAGGCTATAGTCCATGGTGTCGGAGGGCATACTATAGTATGTCGTTTTTCACGATTTCGGAGGATTTGAAAAAAAGGTGAAAATCACGCAAAAGCGAAAGGCTATAGTCCATGGTGTCGGAGGGCATACTATAGTATGTCGTTTTTCACGATTTCGGAGGATTTGAAAAAAAGGTGAAAATTACGCAAAAGCGAAAGGCTATAGTCCATGGTGTCGGAGGGCATACTATAGTATGTCGTTTTTCACGATTTCGGAGGATTAAAAAAAAGGTGAAAATCACGCAAAAGCGAAAGGCTATAGTCCATGGTGTCGGAGGGCATACTATAGTATGTCGTTTTTCACGATTTCGGAGGATTTTAAAAAAAAGGTGAAAATCACGCAAAAGCGAAAGGCTATAGTCCATGGTCTCGGACCGCATACTAGTATGTCGTTTTTCACGATTTTGGAGGATTTAAAAAAAAAAGGTGAAAATCACGCAAAAGCGAAAGGCTATAGTCCATGGTGTCGGAGGGCATACTATAGTATGTCGTTTTTCACGATTTCGGAGGATTTAAAAAAAAAAGGTGAAAATCACGCAAAAGCGAAAGGCTATAGTCCATGGTGTCGGAGGGCATACTATAGTATGTCGTTTTTCACGATTTCGGAGGATTAAAAAAAAAGGTGAAAATCACGCAAAAGCGAAAGGCTATAGTCCATGGTGTCGGAGGGCATACTATAGTATGTCGTTTTTCACGATTTCGGAGGATTTAAAAAAAAAGGTGAAAATCACGCAAAAGCGAAAGGCTATAGTCCATGGTCTCGGACCGCATACTAGTATGTCGTTTTTCACGATTTTGGAGGATTTAAAAAAAAAAAGGTGAAAATCACGCAAAAGCGAAAGGCTATAGTCCATGGTGTCGGAGGGCATACTATAGTATGTCGTTTTTCACGATTTCGGAGGATTTGAAAAAAATGTGAAAATCACGCAAAAGCGAAAGGCTATAGTCCATGGTGTCGGAGAGCATACTATAGTATGTCGTTTTTAACGATTTCGGAGGATTAAAAAAAAAGGTGAAAATCACGCAAAAGCGAAAGGCTATAGTCCATGGTGTCGGAGGGCATACTATAGTATGTCGTTTTTCACGATTTCGGAGGATTTAAAAAAAAAGGTGAAAATCACGCAAAAGCGAAAGGCTATAGTCCATGGTGTCGGAGGGCATACTATAGTATGTCGTTTTTCACGATTTCGGAGGATTTAAAAAAAAAGGTGAAAATCACGCAAAAGCGAAAGGCTATAGTCCATGGTGTCGGAGGGCATACTATAGTATGTCGTTTTTCACGATTTCGGAGGATTTGAAAAAAAGGTGAAAATCACGCAAAAGCGAAAGGCTATAGTCCATGGTGTCGGAGGGCATACTATAGTATGTCGTTTTTCACAATTTCGGAGGATTTGAAAAAAAGGTGAAAATCACGCAAAAGCGAAAGGCTATAGTCCATGGTGTCGGAGGGCATACTATAGTATGTCGTTTTTCACGATTTCGGAGGATTTAAAAAAAAAGGTGAAAATCACGCAAAAGCGAAAGGCTATAGTCCATGGTGTCGGAGGGCATACTATAGTATGTCGTTTTTCACGATTTCGGAGGATTTTAAAAAAAAAGGTGAAAATCACGCAAAAGCGAAAGGCTATAGTCCATGGTCTCGGACCGCATACTAGTATGTCGTTTTTCACGATTTCGGAGGATTTAAAAAAAAAAGGTGAAAATCACGCAAAAGCGAAAGGCGTGTCGGAGGGCATACTATAGTATGTCGTTTTTCACGATTTCGGAGGATTAAAAAAAAAGGTGAAAATCACGCAAAAGCGAAAGGCTATAGTCCATGGTGTCGGAGGGCATACTATAGTATGTCGTTTTTCACGATTTCGGAGGATTTGAAAAAAAGGTGAAAATCACGCAAAAGCGAAAGGCTATAGTCCATGGTGTCGGAGGGCATACTATAGTATGTCGTTTTTCACGATTTTGGAGGATTTGAAAAAAAGGTGAAAATCACGCAAAAGCGAAAGACTATAGTCCATGGTGTCGGAGGGCATACTATAGTATGTCGTTTTTCACGATTTCGGAGGATTTTTAAAAAAAGGTGAAAATCACGCAAAAGCGAAAGGCTATAGTCCATGGTGTCGGAGGGCATACTATAGTATGTCGTTTTTCACGATTTCGGAGGATTTGAAAAAAAGGTGAAAATCACGCAAAAGCGAAAGGCTATAGTCCATGGTGTCGGAGGGCATACTATAGTATGTCGTTTTTCACGATTTCGGAGGATTTGAAAAAAAGGTGAAAATCACGCAAAAGCGAAAGGCTATAGTCCATGGTGTCGGAGGGCATACTATAGTATGTCGTTTTTCACGATTTTGGAGGATTTGAAAAAAAGGTGAAAATCACGCAAAAGCGAAAGACTATAGTCCATGGTGTCGGAGGGCATACTATAGTATGTCGTTTTTCACGATTTCGGAGGATTTTTAAAAAAAAGGTGAAAATCACGCAAAAGCGAAAGGCTATAGTCCATGGTGTCGGAGGGCATACTATAGTATGTCGTTTTTCACGATTTCGGAGGATTTGAAAAAAAGGTGAAAATCACACAAAAGCGAAAGGCTATAGTCCATGGTGTCGGAGGGCATACTATAGTATGTCGTTTTTCACGATTTCGGAGGATTAAAAAAAAAGGTGAAAATCACGCAAAAGGGAAAGGCTATAGTCCATGGTGTCGGAGGGCATACTATAGTATGTCGTTTTTCACGATTTCGGAGGATTTGAAAAAAAGGTGAAAATCACGCAAAAGCGAAAGGCTATAGTCCATGGTGTCGGAGGGCATACTATAGTATGTCGTTTTTCACGATTTCGGAGGATTTAAAAAAAAAAGGTGAAAATCACGCAAAAGCGAAAGGCTATAGTCCATGGTGTCGGAGGGCATACTATAGTATGTCGTTTTTCACGATTTCGGAGGATTAAAAAAAAAGGTGAAAATCACGCAAAAGCGAAAGGCTATAGTCCATGGTGTCGGAGGGCATAATATAGTATGTCGTTTTTCACGATTTCGGAGGATTTGAAAAAAAGGTGAAAATCACGCAAAAGCGAAAGGCTATAGTCCATGGTGTCGGAGGGCATACTATAGTATGTCGTTTTTCACGATTTCGGAGGATTTAAAAAAAAAGGTGAAAATCACGCAAAAGCGAAAGGCTATAGTCCATGGTGTCGGAGGGCATACTATAGTATGTCGTTTTTCACGATTTCGGAGGATTTTAAAAAAAAAGGTGAAAATCACGCAAAAGCGAAAGGCTATAGTCCATGGTGTCGGAGGGCATACTATAGTATGTGGTTTTTCACGATTTCGGAGGATTTAAAAAAAAAGGTGAAAATCACGCAAAAGCGAAAGGCTATCGTCCATGGTGTCGGAGGGCATACTATTGTATGTCGTTTTTCACGATTTCGGAGGATTTGAAAAAAAGGTGAAAATCACGCAAAAGCGAAAGGCTATAGTCCATGGTGTCGGAGAGCATACTATAGTATGTCGTTTTTAACGATTTCGGAGGATTTAAAAAAAAAAGGTGAAAATCACGCAAAAGCAAAAGGCTATAGTCCATGGTGTCGGAGGGCATACTATAGTATGTCGTTTTTCACGATTTCGGAGGATTAAAAAAAAAGGTGAAAATCACGCAAAAGCGAAAGGCTATAGTCCATGGTGTCGGAGGGCATACTATAGTATGTCGTTTTTCACGATTTCGGAGGATTTAAAAAAAAAAGGTGAAAATCACGCAAAAGCGAAAGGCTATAGTCCATGGTGTCGGAGGGCATACTATAGTATGTCGTTTTTCACGATTTCGGAGGATTAAAAAAAAAGGTGAAAATCACGCAAAAGCGAAAGGCTATAGTCCATGGTGTCGGAGGGCATAATATAGTATGTCGTTTTTCACGATTTCGGAGGATTTGAAAAAAAGGTGAAAATCACGCAAAAGCGAAAGGCTATAGTCCATGGTGTCGGAGGGCATACTATAGTATGTCGTTTTTCACGATTTCGGAGGATTTAAAAAAAAAGGTGAAAATCACGCAAAAGCGAAAGGCTATAGTCCATGGTGTCGGAGGGCATACTATAGTATGTCGTTTTTCACGATTTCGGAGGATTTTAAAAAAAAAGGTGAAAATCACGCAAAAGCGAAAGGCTATAGTCCATGGTGTCGGAGGGCATACTATAGTATGTGGTTTTTCACGATTTCGGAGGATTTAAAAAAAAAGGTGAAAATCACGCAAAAGCGAAAGGCTATCGTCCATGGTGTCGGAGGGCATACTATTGTATGTCGTTTTTCACGATTTCGGAGGATTTGAAAAAAAGGTGAAAATCACGCAAAAGCGAAAGGCTATAGTCCATGGTGTCGGAGAGCATACTATAGTATGTCGTTTTTAACGATTTCGGAGGATTTAAAAAAAAAAGGTGAAAATCACGCAAAAGCAAAAGGCTATAGTCCATGGTGTCGGAGGGCATACTATAGTATGTCGTTTTTCACGATTTCGGAGGATTAAAAAAAAAGGTGAAAATCACGCAAAAGCGAAAGGCTATAGTCCATGGTGTCGGAGGGCATACTATAGTATGTCGTTTTTCACGATTTCGGAGGATTTGAAAAAAAGGTGAAAATCACGCAAAAGCGAAAGGCTATAGTCCATGGTGTCGGAGGGCATACTATAGTATGTCGTTTTTCACGATTTCGGAGGATTTAAAAAAAAAAGGTGAAAATCACGCAAAAGCGAAAGGCTATAGTCCATGGTGTCGGAGGGCATACTATAGTATGTCGTTTTTCACGATTTCGGAGGATTAAAAAAAAAGGTGAAAATCACGCAAAAGCGAAAGGCTATAGTCCATGGTGTCGGAGGGCATACTATAGTATGTCGTTTTTCACGATTTCGGAGGATTTGAAAAAAAGGTGAAAATCACGCAAAAGCGAAAGGCTATAGTCCATGGTGTCGGAGGGCATACTATAGTATGTCGTTTTTCACGATTTCGGAGGATTAAAAAAAAAAGGTGAAAATCACGCAAAAGCGAAAGGCTATAGTCCATGGTGTCGGAGGGCATACTATAGTATGTCGTTTTTCACGATTTCGGAGGATTTTAAAAAAAAAGGTGAAAATCACGCAAAAGCGAAAGGCTATAGTCCATGGTGTCGGAGGGCATACTATAGTATGTGGTTTTTCACGATTTCGGAGGATTTAAAAAAAAAGGTGAAAATCACGCAAAAGCGAAAGGCTATCGTCCATGGTGTCGGAGGGCATACTATTGTATGTCGTTTTTCACGATTTCGGAGGATTTGAAAAAAAGGTGAAAATCACGCAAAAGCGAAAGGCTATAGCCCATGGTGTCGGAGAGCATACTATAGTATGTCGTTTTTAACGATTTCGGAGGATTTAAAAAAAAAGGTGAAAATCACGCAAAAGCAAAAGGCTATAGTCCATGGTGTCGGAGGGCATACTATAGTATGTCGTTTTTCACGATTTCGGAGGATTAAAAAAAAAGGTGAAAATCACGCAAAAGCGAAAGGCTATAGTCCATGGTGTCGGAGGGCATACTATAGTATGTCGTTTTTCACGATTTCGGAGGATTTGAAAAAAAGGTGAAAATCACGCAAAAGCGAAAGGCTATAGTCCATGGTGTGGGAGGGCATACTATAGTATGTCGTTTTTCACGATTTCGGAGGATTTAAAAAAAAAGGTGAAAATCACGCAAAAGCGAAAGGCTATAGTCCATGTTGTCGGAGGGCATACTATAGTATGTCGTTTTTCACGATTTCGGAGGATTTGAAAAAAAGGTGAAAATCACGCAAAAGCGAAAGGCTATAGTCCATGGTGTCGGAGGGCATACTATAGTATGTCGTTTTTCACGATTTCGGAGGATTTGAAAAAAAGGTGAAAATCACGCAAAAGCGAAAGGCTATAGTCCATGGTGTCGGAGGGCATACTATAGTATGTCGTTTTTCACGATTTCGGAGGATTAAAAAAAAAGGTGAAAATCACGCAAAAGCGAAAGGCTATAGTCCATGGTGTCGGAGGGCATACTATAGTATGTCGTTTTTCACGATTTCGGAGGATTTAAAAAAAAAAGGTGAAAATCACGCAAAAGCGAAAGGCTATAGTCCATGGTCTCGGACCGCATACTAGTATGTCGTTTTTCACGATTTTGGAGGATTTTAAAAAAAAAGGTGAAAATCACGCAAAAGCGAAAGGCTATAGTCCATGGTGTCGGAGGGCATACTATAGTATGTCGTTTTTCACGATTTCGGAGGATTTAAAAAAAAAAGGTGAAAATCACGCAAAAGCGAAAGGCTATAGTCCATGGTGTCGGAGGGCATACTATAGTATGTCGTTTTTCACGATTTCGGAGGATTTGAAAAAAAGGTGAAAATCACGCAAAAGCGAAAGGCTATAGTCCATGGTGTCGGAGGGCATACTATAGTATGTCGTTTTTCACGATTTCGGAGGATTAAAAAAAAAGGTGAAAATCACGCAAAAGCGAAAGGCTATAGTCCATGGTGTCGGAGGGCATACTATAGTATGTCGTTTTTCACGATTTCGGAGGATTTTAAAAAAAAAGGTGAAAATCACGCAAAAGCGAAAGGCTATAGTCCATGGTGTCGGAGGGCATACTATTGTATGTCGTTTTTCACGATTTCGGAGGATTTGAAAAAAAGGTGAAAATCACGCAAAAGCGAAAGGCTATAGTCCATGGTGTCGGAGGGCATACTATAGTATGTCGTTTTTCACGATTTCGGAGGATTTAAAAAAAAAAGGTGAAAATCACGCAAAAGCGAAAGGCTATAGTCCATGGTGTCGGAGGGCATACTATAGTATGTCGTTTTTCACGATTTCGGAGGATTAAAAAAAAAGGTGAAAATCACGCAAAAGCGAAAGGCTATAGTCCATGGTGTCGGAGGGCATACTATAGTATGTCGTTTTTCACGATTTCGGAGGATTTGAAAAAAAGGTGAAAATCACGCAAAAGCGAAAGGCTATAGTCCATGGTGTCGGAGGGCATACTATAGTATGTCGTTTTTCACGATTTCGGAGGATTAAAAAAAAAAGGTGAAAATCACGCAAAAGCGAAAGGCTATAGTCCATGGTGTCGGAGGGCATACTATAGTATGTCGTTTTTCACGATTTCGGAGGATTTAAAAAAAAAAGGTGAAAATCACGCAAAAGCGAAAGGCTATAGTCCATGGTGTCGGAGGGCATACTATAGTATGTGGTTTTTCACGATTTCGGAGGATTTAAAAAAAAAGGTGAAAATCACGCAAAAGCGAAAGGCTATCGTCCATGGTGTCGGAGGGCATACTATTGTATGTCGTTTTTCACGATTTCGGAGGATTTGAAAAAAAGGTGAAAATCACGCAAAAGCGAAAGGCTATAGCCCATGGTGTCGGAGAGCATACTATAGTATGTCGTTTTTAACGATTTCGGAGGATTTAAAAAAAAAGGTGAAAATCACGCAAAAGCAAAAGGCTATAGTCCATGGTGTCGGAGGGCATACTATAGTATGTCGTTTTTCACGATTTCGGAGGATTAAAAAAAAAGGTGAAAATCACGCAAAAGCGAAAGGCTATAGTCCATGGTGTCGGAGGGCATACTATAGTATGTCGTTTTTCACGATTTCGGAGGATTTGAAAAAAAGGTGAAAATCACGCAAAAGCGAAAGGCTATAGTCCATGGTGTTGGAGGGCATACTATAGTATGTCGTTTTTCACGATTTCGGAGGATTAAAAAAAAAGGTGAAAATCACGCAAAAGCGAAAGGCTATAGTCCATGGTGTCGGAGGGCATACTATAGTATGTCGTTTTTCACGATTTCGGAGGATTTGAAAAAAAGGTGAAAATCACGCAAAAGCGAAAGGCTATAGTCCATGGTGTCGGAGGGCATACTATAGTATGTCGTTTTTCACGATTTCGGAGGATTTAAAAAAAAAGGTGAAAATCACGCAAAAGCGAAAGGCTATAGTCCATGGTGTCGGAGGGCATACTATAGTATGTCGTTTTTCACGATTTCGGAGGATTTGAAAAAAAGGTGAAAATCACGCAAAAGCGAAAGGCTATAGTCCATGGTGTCGGAGGGCATACTATAGTATGTCGTTTTTCACAATTTCGGAGGATTTGAAAAAAAGGTGAAAATCACGCAAAAGCGAAAGGCTATAGTCCATGGTGTCGGAGGGCATACTATAGTATGTCGTTTTTCACGATTTCGGAGGATTTAAAAAAAAAGGTGAAAATCACGCAAAAGCGAAAGGCTATAGTCCATGGTGTCGGAGGGCATACTATAGTATGTCGTTTTTCACGATTTCGGAGGATTTGAAAAAAAGGTGAAAATCACGCAAAAGCGAAAGGCTATAGTCCATGGTGTCGGAGGGCATACTATAGTATGTCGTTTTTCACGATTTCGGAGGATTTGAAAAAAAGGTGAAAATCACGCAAAAGCGAAAGGCTATAGTCCATGGTGTCGGAGGGCATACTATAGTATGTCGTTTTTCACGATTTCGGAGGATTTGAAAAAAAGGTGAAAATCACGCAAAAGCGAAAGGCTATAGTCCATGGTGTCGGAGAGCATACTATAGTATGTCGTTTTTAACGATTTCGGAGGATTTAAAAAAAAGGTGAAAATCACGCGAAAGCAAAAGGCTATAGTCCATGGTGTCGGAGGGCATACTATAGTATGTCGTTTTTCACGATTTCGGAGGATTAAAAAAAAAGGTGAAAATCACGCAAAAGCGAAAGGCTATAGTCCATGGTGTCGGAGGGCATACTATAGTATGTCGTTTTTCACGATTTCGGAGGATTTGAAAAAAAGGTGAAAATCACGCAAAAGCGAAAGGCTATAGTCCATGGTGTTGGAGGGCATACTATAGTATGTCGTTTTTCACGATTTCGGAGGATTTAAAAAAAAAGGTGAAAATCACGCAAAAGCGAAAGGCTATAGTCCATGGTCTCGGACCGCATACTAGTATGTCGTTTTTCACGATTTCGGAGGATTTAAAAAAAAAAGGTGAAAATCACGCAAAAGCGAAAGGCGTGTCGGAGGGCATACTATAGTATGTCGTTTTTCACGATTTCGGAGGATTTGAAAAAAAGGTGAAAATCACGCAAAAGCGAAAGGCTATAGTCCATGGTGTCGGAGGGCATACTATAGTATGTCGTTTTTCACGATTTCGGAGGATTTAAAAAAAAAGGTGAAAATCACGCAAAAGCGAAAGGCTATAGTCCATGGTGTCGGAGGGCATACTATAGTATGTCGTTTTTCACGATTTCGGAGGATTTGAAAAAAAGGTGAAAATCACGCAAAAGCGAAAGGCTATAGTCCATGGTGTCGGAGGGCATACTATAGTATGTCGTTTTTCACGATTTCGGAGGATTTGAAAAAAAGGTGAAAATCACGCAAAAGCGAAAGGCTATAGTCCATGGTGTCGGAGGGCATACTATAGTATGTCGTTTTTCACGATTTCGGAGGATTAAAAAAAAAGGTGAAAATCACGCAAAAGCGAAAGGCTATAGTCCATGGTGTCGGAGGGCATACTATAGTATGTCGTTTTTCACGATTTCGGAGGATTTAAAAAAAAAGGTGAAAATCACGCAAAAGCGAAAGGCTATAGTCCATGGTCTCGGACCGCATACTAGTATGTCGTTTTTCACGATTTTGGAGGATTTAAAAAAAAAAGGTGAAAATCACGCAAAAGCGAAAGGCTATAGTCCATGGTGTCGGAGGGCATACTATAGTATGTCGTTTTTCACGATTTCGGAGGATTTAAAAAAAAAAGGTGAAAATCACGCAAAAGCGAAAGGCTATAGTCCATGGTGTCGGAGGGCATACTATAGTATGTCGTTTTTCACGATTTCGGAGGATTAAAAAAAAAGGTGAAAATCACGCAAAAGCGAAAGGCTATAGTCCATGGTGTCGGAGGGCATACTATAGTATGTCGTTTTTCACGATTTCGGAGGATTTGAAAAAAAGGTGAAAATCACGCAAAAGCGAAAGGCTATAGTCCATGGTGTCGGAGGGCATACTATAGTATGTCGTTTTTCACGATTTCGGAGGATTTGAAAAAAAGGTGAAAATCACGCAAAAGCGAAAGGCTATAGTCCATGGTGTCGGAGAGCATACTATAGTATGTCGTTTTTAACGATTTCGGAGGATTTAAAAAAAAGGTGAAAATCACGCGAAAGCAAAAGGCTATAGTCCATGGTGTCGGAGGGCATACTATAGTATGTCGTTTTTCACGATTTCGGAGGATTAAAAAAAAAGGTGAAAATCACGCAAAAGCGAAAGGCTATAGTCCATGGTGTCGGAGGGCATACTATAGTATGTCGTTTTTCACGATTTCGGAGGATTTGAAAAAAAGGTGAAAATCACGCAAAAGCGAAAGGCTATAGTCCATGGTGTCGGAGGGCATACTATAGTATGTCGTTTTTCACGATTTCGGAGGATTTAAAAAAAAAGGTGAAAATCACGCAAAAGCGAAAGGCTATAGTCCATGGTCTCGGACCGCATACTAGTATGTCGTTTTTCACGATTTCGGAGGATTTAAAAAAAAAAGGTGAAAATCACGCAAAAGCGAAAGGCGTGTCGGAGGGCATACTATAGTATGTCGTTTTTCACGATTTCGGAGGATTAAAAAAAAAGGTGAAAATCACGCAAAAGCGAAAGGCTATAGTCCATGGTGTCGGAGGGCATACTATAGTATGTCGTTTTTCACGATTTCGGAGGATTTGAAAAAAAGGTGAAAATCACGCAAAAGCGAAAGGCTATAGTCCATGGTGTCGGAGGGCATACTATAGTATGTCGTTTTTCACGATTTCGGAGGATTTAAAAAAAAAGGTGAAAATCACGCAAAAGCGAAAGGCTATAGTCCATGGTGTCGGAGGGCATACTATAGTATGTCGTTTTTCACGATTTCGGAGGATTTGAAAAAAAGGTGAAAATCACGCAAAAGCGAAAGGCTATAGTCCATGGTGTCGGAGGGCATACTATAGTATGTCGTTTTTCACGATTTCGGAGGATTTGAAAAAAAGGTGAAAATTACGCAAAAGCGAAAGGCTATAGTCCATGGTGTCGGAGGGCATACTATAGTATGTCGTTTTTCACGATTTCGGAGGATTAAAAAAAAGGTGAAAATCACGCAAAAGCGAAAGGCTATAGTCCATGGTGTCGGAGGGCATACTATAGTATGTCGTTTTTCACGATTTTGGAGGATTTAAAAAAAAAAGGTGAAAATCACGCAAAAGCGAAAGGCTATAGTCCATGGTGTCGGAGGGCATACTATAGTATGTCGTTTTTCACGATTTCGGAGGATTTAAAAAAAAAAGGTGAAAATCACGCAAAAGCGAAAGGCTATAGTCCATGGTGTCGGAGGGCATACTATAGTATGTCGTTTTTCACGATTTCGGAGGATTAAAAAAAAAGGTGAAAATCACGCAAAAGCGAAAGGCTATAGTCCATGGTGTCGGAGGGCATACTATAGTATGTCGTTTTTCACGATTTCGGAGGATTTAAAAAAAAAGGTGAAAATCACGCAAAAGCGAAAGGCTATAGTCCATGGTCTCGGACCGCATACTAGTATGTCGTTTTTCACGATTTTGGAGGATTTAAAAAAAAAAAGGTGAAAATCACGCAAAAGCGAAAGGCTATAGTCCATGGTGTCGGAGGGCATACTATAGTATGTCGTTTTTCACGATTTCGGAGGATTTGAAAAAAATGTGAAAATCACGCAAAAGCGAAAGGCTATAGTCCATGGTGTCGGAGAGCATACTATAGTATGTCGTTTTTAACGATTTCGGAGGATTAAAAAAAAAGGTGAAAATCACGCAAAAGCGAAAGGCTATAGTCCATGGTGTCGGAGGGCATACTATAGTATGTCGTTTTTCACGATTTCGGAGGATTTAAAAAAAAAGGTGAAAATCACGCAAAAGCGAAAGGCTATAGTCCATGGTGTCGGAGGGCATACTATAGTATGTCGTTTTTCACGATTTCGGAGGATTTAAAAAAAAAGGTGAAAATCACGCAAAAGCGAAAGGCTATAGTCCATGGTGTCGGAGGGCATACTATAGTATGTCGTTTTTCACGATTTCGGAGGATTTGAAAAAAAGGTGAAAATCACGCAAAAGCGAAAGGCTATAGTCCATGGTGTCGGAGGGCATACTATAGTATGTCGTTTTTCACAATTTCGGAGGATTTGAAAAAAAGGTGAAAATCACGCAAAAGCGAAAGGCTATAGTCCATGGTGTCGGAGGGCATACTATAGTATGTCGTTTTTCACGATTTCGGAGGATTTAAAAAAAAAGGTGAAAATCACGCAAAAGCGAAAGGCTATAGTCCATGGTGTCGGAGGGCATACTATAGTATGTCGTTTTTCACGATTTCGGAGGATTTTAAAAAAAAAGGTGAAAATCACGCAAAAGCGAAAGGCTATAGTCCATGGTCTCGGACCGCATACTAGTATGTCGTTTTTCACGATTTCGGAGGATTTAAAAAAAAAAGGTGAAAATCACGCAAAAGCGAAAGGCGTGTCGGAGGGCATACTATAGTATGTCGTTTTTCACGATTTCGGAGGATTAAAAAAAAAGGTGAAAATCACGCAAAAGCGAAAGGCTATAGTCCATGGTGTCGGAGGGCATACTATAGTATGTCGTTTTTCACGATTTCGGAGGATTTGAAAAAAAGGTGAAAATCACGCAAAAGCGAAAGGCTATAGTCCATGGTGTCGGAGGGCATACTATAGTATGTCGTTTTTCACGATTTCGGAGGATTTAAAAAAAAAGGTGAAAATCACGCAAAAGCGAAAGGCTATAGTCCATGGTGTCGGAGGGCATACTATAGTATGTCGTTTTTCACGATTTCGGAGGATTTGAAAAAAAGGTGAAAATCACGCAAAAGCGAAAGGCTATAGTCCATGGTGTCGGAGGGCATACTATAGTATGTCGTTTTTCACAATTTCGGAGGATTTGAAAAAAAGGTGAAAATCACGCAAAAGCGAAAGGCTATAGTCCATGGTGTCGGAGGGCATACTATAGTATGTCGTTTTTCACGATTTCGGAGGATTTAAAAAAAAAGGTGAAAATCACGCAAAAGCGAAAGGCTATAGTCCATGGTGTCGGAGGGCATACTATAGTATGTCGTTTTTCACGATTTCGGAGGATTTGAAAAAAAGGTGAAAATCACGCAAAAGCGAAAGGCTATAGTCCATGGTGTCGGAGGGCATACTATAGTATGTCGTTTTTCACGATTTCGGAGGATTTGAAAAAAAGGTGAAAATCACGCAAAAGCGAAAGGCTATAGTCCATGGTGTCGGAGGGCATACTATAGTATGTAGTTTTTCACGATTTCGGAGGATTTGAAAAAAAGGTGAAAATCACGCAAAAGCGAAAGGCTATAGTCCATGGTGTCGGAGAGCATACTATAGTATGTCGTTTTTAACGATTTCGGAGGATTTAAAAAAAAGGTGAAAATCACGCGAAAGCAAAAGGCTATAGTCCATGGTGTCGGAGGGCATACTATAGTATGTCGTTTTTCACGATTTCGGAGGATTAAAAAAAAAGGTGAAAATCACGCAAAAGCGAAAGGCTATAGTCCATGGTGTCGGAGGGCATACTATAGTATGTCGTTTTTCACGATTTCGGAGGATTTGAAAAAAAGGTGAAAATCACGCAAAAGCGAAAGGCTATAGTCCATGGTGTTGGAGGGCATACTATAGTATGTCGTTTTTCACGATTTCGGAGGATTTAAAAAAAAAGGTGAAAATCACGCAAAAGCGAAAGGCTATAGTCCATGGTCTCGGACCGCATACTAGTATGTCGTTTTTCACGATTTCGGAGGATTTAAAAAAAAAAGGTGAAAATCACGCAAAAGCGAAAGGCGTGTCGGAGGGCATACTATAGTATGTCGTTTTTCACGATTTCGGAGGATTAAAAAAAAAGGTGAAAATCACGCAAAAGCGAAAGGCTATAGTCCATGGTGTCGGAGGGCATACTATAGTATGTCGTTTTTCACGATTTCGGAGGATTTGAAAAAAAGGTGAAAATCACGCAAAAGCGAAAGGCTATAGTCCATGGTGTCGGAGGGCATACTATAGTATGTCGTTTTTCACGATTTCGGAGGATTTAAAAAAAAAGGTGAAAATCACGCAAAAGCGAAAGGCTATAGTCCATGGTGTCGGAGGGCATACTATAGTATGTCGTTTTTCACGATTTCGGAGGATTTGAAAAAAAGGTGAAAATCACGCAAAAGCGAAAGGCTATAGTCCATGGTGTCGGAGGGCATACTATAGTATGTCGTTTTTCACGATTTCGGAGGATTTGAAAAAAAGGTGAAAATCACGCAAAAGCGAAAGGCTATAGTCCATGGTGTCGGAGGGCATACTATAGTATGTCGTTTTTCACGATTTCGGAGGATTAAAAAAAAAGGTGAAAATCACGCAAAAGCGAAAGGCTATAGTCCATGGTGTCGGAGGGCATACTATAGTATGTCGTTTTTCACGATTTCGGAGGATTTAAAAAAAAAGGTGAAAATCACGCAAAAGCGAAAGGCTATAGTCCATGGTCTCGGACCGCATACTAGTATGTCGTTTTTCACGATTTTGGAGGATTTAAAAAAAAAAGGTGAAAATCACGCAAAAGCGAAAGGCTATAGTCCATGGTGTCGGAGGGCATACTATAGTATGTCGTTTTTCACGATTTCGGAGGATTTAAAAAAAAAAGGTGAAAATCACGCAAAAGCGAAAGGCTATAGTCCATGGTGTCGGAGGGCATACTATAGTATGTCGTTTTTCACGATTTCGGAGGATTTGAAAAAAAGGTGAAAATCACGCAAAAGCGAAAGGCTATAGTCCATGGTGTCGGAGAGCATACTATAGTATGTCGTTTTTAACGATTTCGGAGGATTTAAAAAAAAGGTGAAAATCACGCGAAAGCAAAAGGCTATAGTCCATGGTGTCGGAGGGCATACTATAGTATGTCGTTTTTCACGATTTCGGAGGATTAAAAAAAAAGGTGAAAATCACGCAAAAGCGAAAGGCTATAGTCCATGGTGTCGGAGGGCATACTATAGTATGTCGTTTTTCACGATTTCGGAGGATTTGAAAAAAAGGTGAAAATCACGCAAAAGCGAAAGGCTATAGTCCATGGTGTCGGAGGGCATACTATAGTATGTCGTTTTTCACGATTTCGGAGGATTTAAAAAAAAAGGTGAAAATCACGCAAAAGCGAAAGGCTATAGTCCATGGTCTCGGACCGCATACTAGTATGTCGTTTTTCACGATTTCGGAGGATTTAAAAAAAAAGGTGAAAATCACGCAAAAGCGAAAGGCGTGTCGGAGGGCATACTATAGTATGTCGTTTTTCACGATTTCGGAGGATTAAAAAAAAAGGTGAAAATCACGCAAAAGCGAAAGGCTATAGTCCATGGTGTCGGAGGGCATACTATAGTATGTCGTTTTTCACGATTTCGGAGGATTTGAAAAAAAGGTGAAAATCACGCAAAAGCGAAAGGCTATAGTCCATGGTGTCGGAGGGCATACTATAGTATGTCGTTTTTCACGATTTCGGAGGATTTAAAAAAAAAGGTGAAAATCACGCAAAAGCGAAAGGCTATAGTCCATGGTGTCGGAGGGCATACTATAGTATGTCGTTTTTCACGATTTCGGAGGATTTGAAAAAAAGGTGAAAATCACGCAAAAGCGAAAGGCTATAGTCCATGGTGTCGGAGGGCATACTATAGTATGTCGTTTTTCACGATTTCGGAGGATTTGAAAAAAAGGTGAAAATTACGCAAAAGCGAAAGGCTATAGTCCATGGTGTCGGAGGGCATACTATAGTATGTCGTTTTTCACGATTTCGGAGGATTAAAAAAAAGGTGAAAATCACGCAAAAGCGAAAGGCTATAGTCCATGGTGTCGGAGGGCATACTATAGTATGTCGTTTTTCACGATTTCGGAGGATTTAAAAAAAAAGGTGAAAATCACGCAAAAGCGAAAGGCTATAGTCCATGGTCTCGGACCGCATACTAGTATGTCGTTTTTCACGATTTTGGAGGATTTAAAAAAAAAAGGTGAAAATCACGCAAAAGCGAAAGGCTATAGTCCATGGTGTCGGAGGGCATACTATAGTATGTCGTTTTTCACGATTTCGGAGGATTTAAAAAAAAAAGGTGAAAATCACGCAAAAGCGAAAGGCTATAGTCCATGGTGTCGGAGGGCATACTATAGTATGTCGTTTTTCACGATTTCGGAGGATTAAAAAAAAAGGTGAAAATCACGCAAAAGCGAAAGGCTATAGTCCATGGTGTCGGAGGGCATACTATAGTATGTCGTTTTTCACGATTTCGGAGGATTTAAAAAAAAAGGTGAAAATCACGCAAAAGCGAAAGGCTATAGTCCATGGTCTCGGACCGCATACTAGTATGTCGTTTTTCACGATTTTGGAGGATTTAAAAAAAAAAAGGTGAAAATCACGCAAAAGCGAAAGGCTATAGTCCATGGTGTCGGAGGGCATACTATAGTATGTCGTTTTTCACGATTTCGGAGGATTTGAAAAAAATGTGAAAATCACGCAAAAGCGAAAGGCTATAGTCCATGGTGTCGGAGAGCATACTATAGTATGTCGTTTTTAACGATTTCGGAGGATTAAAAAAAAAGGTGAAAATCACGCAAAAGCGAAAGGCTATAGTCCATGGTGTCGGAGGGCATACTATAGTATGTCGTTTTTCACGATTTCGGAGGATTTAAAAAAAAAGGTGAAAATCACGCAAAAGCGAAAGGCTATAGTCCATGGTGTCGGAGGGCATACTATAGTATGTCGTTTTTCACGATTTCGGAGGATTTAAAAAAAAAGGTGAAAATCACGCAAAAGCGAAAGGCTATAGTCCATGGTGTCGGAGGGCATACTATAGTATGTCGTTTTTCACGATTTCGGAGGATTTGAAAAAAAGGTGAAAATCACGCAAAAGCGAAAGGCTATAGTCCATGGTGTCGGAGGGCATACTATAGTATGTCGTTTTTCACAATTTCGGAGGATTTGAAAAAAAGGTGAAAATCACGCAAAAGCGAAAGGCTATAGTCCATGGTGTCGGAGGGCATACTATAGTATGTCGTTTTTCACGATTTCGGAGGATTTAAAAAAAAAGGTGAAAATCACGCAAAAGCGAAAGGCTATAGTCCATGGTGTCGGAGGGCATACTATAGTATGTCGTTTTTCACGATTTCGGAGGATTTTAAAAAAAAAGGTGAAAATCACGCAAAAGCGAAAGGCTATAGTCCATGGTCTCGGACCGCATACTAGTATGTCGTTTTTCACGATTTCGGAGGATTTAAAAAAAAAAGGTGAAAATCACGCAAAAGCGAAAGGCGTGTCGGAGGGCATACTATAGTATGTCGTTTTTCACGATTTCGGAGGATTAAAAAAAAAGGTGAAAATCACGCAAAAGCGAAAGGCTATAGTCCATGGTGTCGGAGGGCATACTATAGTATGTCGTTTTTCACGATTTCGGAGGATTTGAAAAAAAGGTGAAAATCACGCAAAAGCGAAAGGCTATAGTCCATGGTGTCGGAGGGCATACTATAGTATGTCGTTTTTCACGATTTCGGAGGATTTAAAAAAAAAGGTGAAAATCACGCAAAAGCGAAAGGCTATAGTCCATGGTGTCGGAGGGCATACTATAGTATGTCGTTTTTCACGATTTAGGAGGATTTGAAAAAAAGGTGAAAATCACGCAAAAGCGAAAGGCTATAGTCCATGGTGTCGGAGGGCATACTATAGTATGTCGTTTTTCACAATTTCGGAGGATTTGAAAAAAAGGTGAAAATCACGCAAAAGCGAAAGGCTATAGTCCATGGTGTCGGAGGGCATACTATAGTATGTCGTTTTTCACGATTTCGGAGGATTTAAAAAAAAAGGTGAAAATCACGCAAAAGCGAAAGGCTATAGTCCATGGTGTCGGAGGGCATACTATAGTATGTCGTTTTTCACGATTTCGGAGGATTTGAAAAAAAGGTGAAAATCACGCAAAAGCGAAAGGCTATAGTCCATGGTGTCGGAGGGCATACTATAGTATGTCGTTTTTCACGATTTCGGAGGATTTGAAAAAAAGGTGAAAATCACGCAAAAGCGAAAGGCTATAGTCCATGGTGTCGGAGGGCATACTATAGTATGTAGTTTTTCACGATTTCGGAGGATTTGAAAAAAAGGTGAAAATCACGCAAAAGCGAAAGGCTATAGTCCATGGTGTCGGAGAGCATACTATAGTATGTCGTTTTTAACGATTTCGGAGGATTTAAAAAAAAGGTGAAAATCACGCGAAAGCAAAAGGCTATAGTCCATGGTGTCGGAGGGCATACTATAGTATGTCGTTTTTCACGATTTCGGAGGATTAAAAAAAAAGGTGAAAATCACGCAAAAGCGAAAGGCTATAGTCCATGGTGTCGGAGGGCATACTATAGTATGTCGTTTTTCACGATTTCGGAGGATTTGAAAAAAAGGTGAAAATCACGCAAAAGCGAAAGGCTATAGTCCATGGTGTTGGAGGGCATACTATAGTATGTCGTTTTTCACGATTTCGGAGGATTTAAAAAAAAAGGTGAAAATCACGCAAAAGCGAAAGGCTATAGTCCATGGTCTCGGACCGCATACTAGTATGTCGTTTTTCACGATTTCGGAGGATTTGAAAAAAAGGTGAAAATCACGCAAAAGCGAAAGGCGTGTCGGAGGGCATACTATAGTATGTCGTTTTTCACGATTTCGGAGGATTAAAAAAAAAGGTGAAAATCACGCAAAAGCGAAAGGCTATAGTCCATGGTGTCGGAGGGCATACTATAGTATGTCGTTTTTCACGATTTCGGAGGATTTGAAAAAAAGGTGAAAATCACGCAAAAGCGAAAGGCTATAGTCCATGGTGTCGGAGGGCATACTATAGTATGTCGTTTTTCACGATTTCGGAGGATTTAAAAAAAAAGGTGAAAATCACGCAAAAGCGAAAGGCTATAGTCCATGGTGTCGGAGGGCATACTATAGTATGTCGTTTTTCACGATTTCGGAGGATTTGAAAAAAAGGTGAAAATCACGCAAAAGCGAAAGGCTATAGTCCATGGTGTCGGAGGGCATACTATAGTATGTCGTTTTTCACGATTTCGGAGGATTTGAAAAAAAGGTGAAAATCACGCAAAAGCGAAAGGCTATAGTCCATGGTGTCGGAGGGCATACTATAGTATGTCGTTTTTCACGATTTCGGAGGATTAAAAAAAAAGGTGAAAATCACGCAAAAGCGAAAGGCTATAGTCCATGGTGTCGGAGGGCATACTATAGTATGTCGTTTTTCACGATTTCGGAGGATTTAAAAAAAAAGGTGAAAATCACGCAAAAGCGAAAGGCTATAGTCCATGGTCTCGGACCGCATACTAGTATGTCGTTTTTCACGATTTTGGAGGATTTAAAAAAAAAAGGTGAAAATCACGCAAAAGCGAAAGGCTATAGTCCATGGTGTCGGAGGGCATACTATAGTATGTCGTTTTTCACGATTTCGGAGGATTTAAAAAAAAAAGGTGAAAATCACGCAAAAGCGAAAGGCTATAGTCCATGGTGTCGGAGGGCATACTATAGTATGTCGTTTTTCACGATTTCGGAGGATTAAAAAAAAAGGTGAAAATCACGCAAAAGCGAAAGGCTATAGTCCATGGTGTCGGAGGGCATACTATAGTATGTCGTTTTTCACGATTTCGGAGGATTTGAAAAAAAGGTGAAAATCACGCAAAAGCGAAAGGCTATAGTCCATGGTGTCGGAGGGCATACTATAGTATGTCGTTTTTCACGATTTCGGAGGATTTGAAAAAAAGGTGAAAATCACGCAAAAGCGAAAGGCTATAGTCCATGGTGTCGGAGAGCATACTATAGTATGTCGTTTTTAACGATTTCGGAGGATTTAAAAAAAAGGTGAAAATCACGCGAAAGCAAAAGGCTATAGTCCATGGTGTCGGAGGGCATACTATAGTATGTCGTTTTTCACGATTTCGGAGGATTAAAAAAAAAGGTGAAAATCACGCAAAAGCGAAAGGCTATAGTCCATGGTGTCGGAGGGCATACTATAGTATGTCGTTTTTCACGATTTCGGAGGATTTGAAAAAAAGGTGAAAATCACGCAAAAGCGAAAGGCTATAGTCCATGGTGTCGGAGGGCATACTATAGTATGTCGTTTTTCACGATTTCGGAGGATTTAAAAAAAAAGGTGAAAATCACGCAAAAGCGAAAGGCTATAGTCCATGGTCTCGGACCGCATACTAGTATGTCGTTTTTCACGATTTCGGAGGATTTAAAAAAAAAAGGTGAAAATCACGCAAAAGCGAAAGGCGTGTCGGAGGGCATACTATAGTATGTCGTTTTTCACGATTTCGGAGGATTAAAAAAAAAGGTGAAAATCACGCAAAAGCGAAAGGCTATAGTCCATGGTGTCGGAGGGCATACTATAGTATGTCGTTTTTCACGATTTCGGAGGATTTGAAAAAAAGGTGAAAATCACGCAAAAGCGAAAGGCTATAGTCCATGGTGTCGGAGGGCATACTATAGTATGTCGTTTTTCACGATTTCGGAGGATTTAAAAAAAAAGGTGAAAATCACGCAAAAGCGAAAGGCTATAGTCCATGGTGTCGGAGGGCATACTATAGTATGTCGTTTTTCACGATTTCGGAGGATTTGAAAAAAAGGTGAAAATCACGCAAAAGCGAAAGGCTATAGTCCATGGTGTCGGAGGGCATACTATAGTATGTCGTTTTTCACGATTTCGGAGGATTTGAAAAAAAGGTGAAAATCACGCAAAAGCGAAAGGCTATAGTCCATGGTGTCGGAGGGCATACTATAGTATGTCGTTTTTCACGATTTCGGAGGATTAAAAAAAAGGTGAAAATCACGCAAAAGCGAAAGGCTATAGTCCATGGTGTCGGAGGGCATACTATAGTATGTCGTTTTTCACGATTTCGGAGGATTAAAAAAAAGGTGAAAATCACGCAAAAGCGAAAGGCTATAGTCCATGGTGTCGGAGGGCATACTATAGTATGTAGTTTTTCACGATTTCGGAGGATTTAAAAAAAAAGGTGAAAATCACGCAAAAGCGAAAGGCTATAGTCCATGGTCTCGGACCGCATACTAGTATGTCGTTTTTCACGATTTTGGAGGATTTAAAAAAAAAAAGGTGAAAATCACGCAAAAGCGAAAGGCTATAGTCCATGGTGTCGGAGGGCATACTATAGTATGTCGTTTTTCACGATTTCGGAGGATTTGAAAAAAATGTGAAAATCACGCAAAAGCGAAAGGCTATAGTCCATGGTGTCGGAGAGCATACTATAGTATGTCGTTTTTAACGATTTCGGAGGATTAAAAAAAAAGGTGAAAATCACGCAAAAGCGAAAGGCTATAGTCCATGGTGTCGGAGGGCATACTATAGTATGTCGTTTTTCACGATTTCGGAGGATTTAAAAAAAAAGGTGAAAATCACGCAAAAGCGAAAGGCTATAGTCCATGGTGTCGGAGGGCATACTATAGTATGTCGTTTTTCACGATTTCGGAGGATTTAAAAAAAAAGGTGAAAATCACGCAAAAGCGAAAGGCTATAGTCCATGGTGTCGGAGGGCATACTATAGTATGTCGTTTTTCACGATTTCGGAGGATTTGAAAAAAAGGTGAAAATCACGCAAAAGCGAAAGGCTATAGTCCATGGTGTCGGAGGGCATACTATAGTATGTCGTTTTTCACAATTTCGGAGGATTTGAAAAAAAGGTGAAAATCACGCAAAAGCGAAAGGCTATAGTCCATGGTGTCGGAGGGCATACTATAGTATGTCGTTTTTCACGATTTCGGAGGATTTAAAAAAAAAGGTGAAAATCACGCAAAAGCGAAAGGCTATAGTCCATGGTGTCGGAGGGCATACTATAGTATGTCGTTTTTCACGATTTCGGAGGATTTGAAAAAAAGGTGAAAATCACGCAAAAGCGAAAGGCTATAGTCCATGGTGTCGGAGGGCATACTATAGTATGTCGTTTTTCACGATTTCGGAGGATTTGAAAAAAAGGTGAAAATCACGCAAAAGCGAAAGGCTATAGTCCATGGTGTCGGAGGGCATACTATAGTATGTCGTTTTTCACGATTTCGGAGGATTTGAAAAAAAGGTGAAAATCACGCAAAAGCGAAAGGCTATAGTCCATGGTGTCGGAGGGCATACTATAGTATGTGGTTTTTCACGATTTTGGAGGATTTAAAAAAAAAGGTGAAAATCACGCAAAAGCGAAAGGCTCATAGTCCATGGTGTCGGAGGGCATACTATAGTATGTCGTTTTTCACGATTTCGGAGGATTTGAAAAAAAGGTGAAAATCACGCAAAAGCGAAAGGCTATAGTCCATGGTGTCGGAGAGCATACTATAGTATGTCGTTTTTAACGATTTCGGAGGATTTAAAAAAAAGGTGAAAATCACGCGAAAGCAAAAGGCTATAGTCCATGGTGTCGGAGGGCATACTATAGTATGTCGTTTTTCACGATTTCGGAGGATTAAAAAAAAAGGTGAAAATCACGCAAAAGCGAAAGGCTATAGTCCATGGTGTCGGAGGGCATACTATAGTATGTCGTTTTTCACGATTTCGGAGGATTTGAAAAAAAGGTGAAAATCACGCAAAAGCGAAAGGCTATAGTCCATGGTGTCGGAGGGCATACTATAGTATGTCGTTTTTCACGATTTCGGAGGATTTAAAAAAAAAGGTGAAAATCACGCAAAAGCGAAAGGCTATAGTCCATGGTGTCGGAGGGCATACTATAGTATGTCGTTTTTCACGATTTCGGAGGATTTGAAAAAAAGGTGAAAATCACGCAAAAGCGAAAGGCTATAGTCCATGGTGTCGGAGGGCATACTATAGTATGTCGTTTTTCACGATTTCGGAGGATTTGAAAAAAAGGTGAAAATCACGCAAAAGCGAAAGGCTATAGTCCATGGTGTCGGAGGGCATACTATAGTATGTCGTTTTTCACGATTTCGGAGGATTTGAAAAAAAGGTGAAAATCACGCAAAAGCGAAAGGCTATAGTCCATGGTGTCGGAGGGCATACTATAGTATGTGGTTTTTCACGATTTTGGAGGATTTAAAAAAAAAGGTGAAAATCACGCAAAAGCGAAAGGCTCATAGTCCATGGTGTCGGAGGGCATACTATAGTATGTCGTTTTTCACGATTTCGGAGGATTTGAAAAAAAGGTGAAAATCACGCAAAAGCGAAAGGCTATAGTCCATGGTGTCGGAGAGCATACTATAGTATGTCGTTTTTAACGATTTCGGAGGATTTAAAAAAAAGGTGAAAATCACGCGAAAGCAAAAGGCTATAGTCCATGGTGTCGGAGGGCATACTATAGTATGTCGTTTTTCACGATTTCGGAGGATTAAAAAAAAAGGTGAAAATCACGCAAAAGCGAAAGGCTATAGTCCATGGTGTCGGAGGGCATACTATAGTATGTCGTTTTTCACGATTTCGGAGGATTTGAAAAAAAGGTGAAAATCACGCAAAAGCGAAAGGCTATAGTCCATGGTGTCGGAGGGCATACTATAGTATGTCGTTTTTCACGATTTCGGAGGATTTAAAAAAAAAAGGTGAAAATCACGCAAAAGCGAAAGGCTATAGTCCATGGTCTCGGACCGCATACTAGTATGTCGTTTTTCACGATTTCGGAGGATTTAAAAAAAAAAGTGAAAATCACGCAAAAGCGAAAGGCGTGTCGGAGGGCATACTATAGTATGTCGTTTTTCACGATTTCGGAGGATTTGAAAAAAAGGTGAAAATCACGCAAAAGCGAAAGGCTATAGTCCATGGTGTCGGAGGGCATACTATAGTATGTCGTTTTTCACGATTTCGGAGGATTTAAAAAAAAAAGGTGAAAATCACGCAAAAGCGAAAGGCTATAGTCCATGGTGTCGGAGGGCATACTATAGTATGTGGTTTTTCACGATTTTGGAGGATTTAAAAAAAAAGGTGAAAATCACGCAAAAGCGAAAGGCTATAGTCCATGGTGTCGGAGGGCATACTATAGTATGTCGTTTTTCACGATTTCGGAGGATTTGAAAAAAAGGTGAAAATCACGCAAAAGCGAAAGGCTATAGTCCATGGTGTCGGAGAGCATACTATAGTATGTCGTTTTTAACGATTTCGGAGGATTTAAAAAAAAGGTGAAAATCACGCGAAAGCAAAAGGCTATAGTCCATGTTGTCGGAGGGCATACTATAGTATGTCGTTTTTCACGATTTCGGAGGATTAAAAAAAAAGGTGAAAATCACGCAAAAGCGAAAGGCTATAGTCCATGGTGTCGGAGGGCATACTATAGTATGTCGTTTTTCACGATTTCGGAGGATTTGAAAAAAAGGTGAAAATCACGCAAAAGCGAAAGGCTATAGTCCATGGTGTCGGAGGGCATACTATAGTATGTCGTTTTTCACGATTTCGGAGGATTTAAAAAAAAAGGTGAAAATCACGCAAAAGCGAAAGGCTATAGTCCATGGTCTCGGACCGCATACTAGTATGTCGTTTTTCACGATTTCGGAGGATTTTAAAAAAAAAAGGTGAAAATCACGCAAAAGCGAAAGGCGTGTCGGAGGGCATACTATAGTATGTCGTTTTTCACGATTTCGGAGGATTAAAAAAAAAGGTGAAAATCACGCAAAAGCGAAAGGCTATAGTCCATGGTGTCGGAGGGCATACTATAGTATGTCGTTTTTCACGATTTCGGAGGATTTGAAAAAAAGGTGAAAATCACGCAAAAGCGAAAGGCTATAGTCCATGGTGTCGGAGGGCATACTATAGTATGTCGTTTTTCACGATTTCGGAGGATTTAAAAAAAAAGGTGAAAATCACGCAAAAGCGAAAGGCTATAGTCCATGGTGTCGGAGGGCATACTATAGTATGTCGTTTTTCACGATTTCGGAGGATTTGAAAAAAAGGTGAAAATCACGCAAAAGCGAAAGGCTATAGTCCATGGTGTCGGAGGGCATACTATAGTATGTCGTTTTTCACGATTTCGGAGGATTTGAAAAAAAGGTGAAAATCACGCAAAAGCGAAAGGCTATAGTCCATGGTGTCGGAGGGCATACTATAGTATGTCGTTTTTCACGATTTCGGAGGATTAAAAAAAAAGGTGAAAATCACGCAAAAGCGAAAGGCTATAGTCCATGGTGTCGGAGGGCATACTATAGTATGTCGTTTTTCACGATTTCGGAGGATTTAAAAAAAAAGGTGAAAATCACGCAAAAGCGAAAGGCTATAGTCCATGGTCTCGGACCGCATACTAGTATGTCGTTTTTCACGATTTTGGAGGATTTAAAAAAAAAAGGTGAAAATCACGCAAAAGCGAAAGGCTATAGTCCATGGTGTCGGAGGGCATACTATAGTATGTCGTTTTTCACGATTTCGGAGGATTTGAAAAAAAGGTGAAAATCACGCAAAAGCGAAAGGCTATAGTCCATGGTGTCGGAGGGCATACTATAGTATGTCGTTTTTCACGATTTCGGAGGATTTAAAAAAAAAGGTGAAAATCACGCAAAAGCGAAAGGCTATAGTCCATGGTCTCGGACCGCATACTAGTATGTCGTTTTTCACGATTTCGGAGGATTTTTAAAAAAAAAGGTGAAAATCACGCAAAAGCGAAAGGCGTGTCGGAGGGCATACTATAGTATGTCGTTTTTCACGATTTCGGAGGATTAAAAAAAAAGGTGAAAATCACGCAAAAGCGAAAGGCTATAGTCCATGGTGTCGGAGGGCATACTATAGTATGTCGTTTTTCACGATTTCGGAGGATTAAAAAAAAAGGTGAAAATCACGCAAAAGCGAAAGGCTATAGTCCATGGTGTCGGAGGGCATACTATAGTATGTCGTTTTTAACGATTTCGGAGGATTTTAAAAAAAAGGTGAAAATCACGCAAAAGCGAAAGGCTATAGTCCATGGTCTCGGACCGCATACTAGTATGTCGTTTTTCACGATTTCGGAGGATTTTAAAAAAAAAAGGTGAAAATCACGCAAAAGCGAAAGGCTATAGTCCATGGTGTCGGAGGGCATACTATAGTATGTCGTTTTTCACGATTTCGGAGGATTAAAAAAAAAGGTGAAAATCACGCAAAAGCGAAAGGCTATAGTCCATGGTGTCGGAGGGCATACTATAGTATGTCGTTTTTCACGATTTCGGAGGATTTGAAAAAAAGGTGAAAATCACGCAAAAGCGAAAGGCTATAGTCCATGGTGTCGGAGGGCATACTATAGTATGTCGTTTTTCACGATTTCGGAGGATTTAAAAAAAAAGGTGAAAATCACGCAAAAGCGAAAGGCTATAGTCCATGGTGTCGGAGGGCATACTGTAGCTGTACAGGTTCAAGTAAGTCCACGCATCATACAGATGTCTGATATTGGTTTTATTTTGTCATGCGACTTTCAACTCCTCCAGTCACCAAGACACCGTGAAAACTATAATAAGGAAACAATTACATTTTGTTCAGTTTTGAGTCCATACACATTGTAAACAGTGATTAGAGTCCACACATGTGCATTCAAATAATCAAACAAAGTCCATATTTCTACATTACAGCAACATTAGGCAATACACAACAAACACAATACACTCAAAGGAACACAATAAAGAATATGTACCGTGTGCGCCTTTGAACCATGTGCAGATTACTGAATATTTGTCTCTCTCTGACGTTCCCAAAAATACAACTTCTCTCCAGGAACTCAGTTCAACCTCTGACCCTTACTGACAGGTGACGTCATGTGAGTGACGCGACACTCTAATCATGTGACTCCCTTTGCATAGGGTGCATTTTTACCTTGTGATATATTCTTTTAACATATTTATTGCCATTTTCAATTCGATTTATTATAATGAAATCAACCTTTTTATCCAAGTATGATCATAAATGCTGCACAACCAAACCATATTTAATATCATTTAAGTTTATACCTGAAACCACTGTCTCTCGTTCTGGGACAGTTACACTCCCACCAATTACTGCAATTTAGGGTTTACATATTTGTAATAAATTCAGTAATTTCCTGAACCGACCTCTTAACTCTTAGGTCAAGACTTTTAACCCTCATAGGTAAGAAATGAAACACTTTTCCCTTTTCTTCCCTCCACACAGGTTAAGTATTTGCAGGTACACTAGTTCAAGTATTAAACCACATTTTTGGCTCCTCTCTAAGATGGAGAATGTGTCACTGTTCACATTCCAATTTACTCCCACCACTGGCTTGGTTAGGAGCTTGTCATGATCCACCTCTGAAACTCCACTGGCTTGCTTACTGTCAGGACTTGACTCCAACACTTCTCTGTTGTTGGATATGAACTTGAGAACATGTAATCTCCTTCTATCAGGTGTCTCCTTCATGTCTTTATCTGCATGTATCGGCACTTCATGTTTATTGTCCACTTTACGCTCCGGTACCGTCTTGTACGTATACTGGCTCTCTTCCTTCGAGACTTCCATCTCCTCTTCCAGACTGAGGGAACCTTTCATGAAGGGGTGTCGGATGGTATTTCTTACATATGTTGCAAGTGGCCTTTTGCTTGCAGTCTTTCGATACATGTCCTCTTCGAAGACATCCAAAACATAGGTTATTTTCGAATATGAACTTTTTCTTATCTTCAACAGACTTGTCACAGAACGTCTTGCATTTGTAGATGAAGTGGCTCTCTCCACAGCATACACATTTGACTGTGTTTGAGGATGCTGAGGGAGATTTTACTTCCTCATCTTCAGAAGTGTCCTCCGAACTATTCCCTCCTGCACTGTGTGTCTTTGCCACTGTTTTTGGCTCATCTCTGGTACTTAAGTTTGTGACCAACACATTTGCCTTTGGGTGCCTCTCTTCCATATGTTTCAGCGCATGTAAGGAGCTCACTGGATTGCATGCAATATATGCTTCTTGTGCAATAAACTCTGCAAATTCTTTGAAACTAGGGTAATCCTCCTTTTCTTTCAGGCATCTTGAGACTATGCGATTCCACCGAGAGGTCACCCAGTCAGGGAGTTTGTGGAGCATCTCTTGATTCTTTTCCCAGTCGTTCAACGATTGAAGCCCCTTCACATGTGGTATGGCATTGCTGCAAGCTTTAAGAAAATCACCAAACTGTCTTAGTTTAATTGACTCTCGTGAACCAATCCTTGGCCAGTTCTTCAGTTTATCTCTAAAGGCACGCTGGATTATAAAGGGGTGGCCATAGCGTTCATTCAGTGCCTCCCATGACTGATCGTAGGCTTCTTCATCCTTCCTGAAGAAGCTTCCCTCCAACACAGAACGTGCCTCTCCACCGACATACTTTTGCAAATAAAAGAGCCTGTCTGCTGTGTTTGAGCAGCGGCGTTCAATTAATGCCTTGAAGCTCACGCTCCACTCTAAGAAGTTCAGTGGGTCACCTGTGAAGATAGAGGGCTCAGGTGCAGGCAGTCTGGTAAGCACCATTGTGTCATGAAGGGCTTGAACTAATGACACTTCGTTGTTGGTATTATTTGACTGTATATAGTCCTTACATGTTCTTTCATTTTTTATTTCTTTCTTGCTTGCACTTTGTATGTCTGTCTTGTTTTCGCTTTTTATTTCTGTTCTTTCATTTTTTAGTACTGGCTGAAGAATGACCATTTTGCTACGAACTGATCTCTCCTCACTGCCCTCGCTTGAGTCTGCTTCCGAGTATGCCTTAATCTTGGCAGTTAGTACTTGAATATCCCTCTGATTTTCTAGCTTTTTAAGCTCTGCTGCCATAGCTTGTTGTTGTGCTTCCATATCTGCTTCCATTGCTTGCTGCTGTGCTGCCATAGCTCGCTGCTGTGCTGCCATAGCTTGTTTTTGTGCAGCAATAACATCCTCCATCTGCATTTCTGCTTGTTTTGCAGCCAATTCTGCTGCACAATCTGCAATTCTTGCTGAAACACTTGGGTGTTCTGATCCATATCCATATTTTGAGTGTTGCCTCCCAACAGTAGATTTAGTTGATGTAGTCTCTATTAAGGACTGGGCATATTCTTTGTCAAACACTGCATTGAGTCTTTTCATTTCTGCCTCCGCATTAAATTCCAATCCAACTTCTTTCTGACGTAATTTCAATAGCTCCATCAGGTCTCCTGTTAGGTACACGCAGCCGTCTATTTTTCTCCTAATCTCAGTAGAAGGTGCTGACTGTGCTCGTATATTGTTATACGCATCTTCCAATTGTTTTCCTGACGCTTCAACACAGTCAATCAATTCAGTCAAGTCACTATCAGAGCACTCAAATTTCAGACCTGCACGTGCAGTTCTCACATTTCCTTTCCAACGTTCATACATAAAGTCGAATTTATCCTCCATTTTGGAAATCTCTTGTTGTTTCAGCTCCTGCATTTTTGGAGTTAAAGTTTTCACTCTAGTTGATTTCCGTGTTTCGGCTTGTTTTGATGTAAGGGTCTCTTCTGAGACTTGGAGTATTTGTAGTTTAGCATGAATTTCACCTATTAGTGTTTCCAGGCTTTCCCTTTCTTTGTCATCACATTCCGTTTCAAGTTGTTCTTTTAGTTTGCCATATTCTTTCTGAAGAGACTCAATTTCTTTCTCATCTTCTTGAGGTTTTCCACCAGGGGCAGGCATAATTATGTTGTATAACCTGCTCGATATACCATCAACTTATAGTAAGGGTACACAGAAACTCTCAAGTGCAATTAATACAAATCAAACCCAAAACTGTATAGGCCTACCTACTGAAATAAACCTTGTATGCACTCCGTTTACAACAACCTTCAATTAGAAATGCTAATGAACTGTCAACTCAAAACAGATACAAAAATAGATACATCAATACAGCACACACAACTTGCTATTCCTTTTTCTTTCTTTTGTCTTCATGTATACATTTCTTTTATGACCCTTTTGTTTGTTTGTTATGTTGCACTGTCAAACCTTGACGTCTGGGATGATGACGCAATCTTGCCTCCCTCCGCTTGTATAATGTAGCGATGATGCGCACACAAGTCTCTTGTAGAACTGTAGTGTACACTGATCAACGCTACCCTCTCTGGTGACACCGCGCCACTGCAGCTTCAGTTGTTCAAAGCGTACTGTCTTTTCTTTCGTCGGACGTTCTCTCTGCGTCCGCGAGACAGCGACACGTTGGTAATGTTCCACTTCTTTCAGTCTCTTTTACCACAATGTTGGCGTGCCGTGTTACATTCTCTCCTTCCCTCTGGGACCACGCTGGCATGCCGTTTTCTCTGGTGAACCACGCTGGGCGTTACGTTTTCACTGTAGCTGTACAGGTTCAAGTAAGTCCACGCATCATACAGATGTCTGATATTGGTTTTATTTTGTCATGCGACTTTCAACTCCTCCAGTCACCAAGACACCGTGAAAACTATAATAAGGAAACAATTACATTTTGTTCAGTTTTGAGTCCATACACATTGTAAACAGTGATTAGAGTCCACACATGTGCATTCAAATAATCAAACAAAGTCCATATTTCTACATTACAGCAACATTAGGCAATACACAACAAACACAATACACTCAAAGGAACACAATAAAGAATATGTACCGTGTGCGCCTTTGAACCATGTGCAGATTACTGAATATTTGTCTCTCTCTGACGTTCCCAAAAATACAACTTCTCTCCAGGAACTCAGTTCAACCTCTGACCCTTACTGACAGGTGACGTCATGTGAGTGACGCGACACTCTAATCATGTGACTCCCTTTGCATAGGGTGCATTTTTACCTTGTGATATATTCTTTTAACATATTTATTGCCATTTTCAATTCGATTTATTATAATGAAATCAACCTTTTTATCCAAGTATGATCATAAATGCTGCACAACCAAACCATATTTAATATCATTTAAGTTTATACCTGAAACCACTGTCTCTCGTTCTGGGACAGTTACACTCCCACCAATTACTGCAATTTAGGGTTTACATATTTGTAATAAATTCAGTAATTTCCTGAACCGACCTCTTAACTCTTAGGTCAAGACTTTTAACCCTCATAGGTAAGAAATGAAACACTTTTCCCTTTTCTTCCCTCCACACAGGTTAAGTATTTGCAGGTACACTAGTTCAAGTATTAAACCACATTTTTGGCTCCTCTCTAAGATGGAGAATGTGTCACTGTTCACATTCCAATTTACTCCCACCACTGGCTTGGTTAGGAGCTTGTCATGATCCACCTCTGAAACTCCACTGGCTTGCTTACTGTCAGGACTTGACTCCAACACTTCTCTGTTGTTGGATATGAACTTGAGAACATGTAATCTCCTTCTATCAGGTGTCTACTTCATGTCTTTATCTGCATGTATCGGCACTTCATGTTTATTGTCCACTTTACGCTCCGGTACCGTCTTGTACGTATACTGGCTCTCTTCCTTCGAGACTTCCATCTCCTCTTCCAGACTGAGGGAACCTTTCATGAAGGGGTGTCGGATGGTATTTCTTACATATGTTGCAAGTGGCCTTTTGCTTGCAGTCTTTCGATACATGTCCTCTTCGAAGACATCCAAAACATAGGTTATTTTCGAATATGAACTTTTTCTTATCTTCAACAGACTTGTCACAGAACGTCTTGCATTTGTAGATGAAGTGGCTCTCTCCACAGCATACACATTTGACTGTGTTTGAGGATGCTGAGGGAGATTTTACTTCCTCATCTTCAGAAGTGTCCTCCGAACTATTCCCTCCTGCACTGTGTGTCTTTGCCACTGTTTTTGGCTCATCTCTGGTACTTAAGTTTGTGACCAACACATTTGCCTTTGGGTGCCTCTCTTCCATATGTTTCAGCGCATGTAAGGAGCTCACTGGATTGCATGCAATATATGCTTCTTGTGCAATAAACTCTGCAAATTCTTTGAAACTAGGGTAATCCTCCTTTTCTTTCAGGCATCTTGAGACTATGTAGTTTCATTTCTGCCTCCGCATTAAATTCCAATCCAACTTCTTTCTGACGTAATTTCAATAGCTCCATCAGGTCTCCTGTTAGGTACACGCAGCCGTCTATTTTTCTCCTAATCTCAGTAGAAGGTGCTGACTGTGCTCGTATATTGTTATACGCATCTTCCAATTGTTTTCCTGACGCTTCAACACAGTCAATCAATTCAGTCAAGTCACTATCAGAGCACTCAAATTTCAGACCTGCACGTGCAGTTCTCACATTTCCTTTCCAACGTTCATACATAAAGTCGAATTTATCCTCCATTTTGGAAATCTCTTGTTGTTTCAGCTCCTGCATTTTTGGAGTTAAAGTTTTCACTCTAGTTGATTTCCGTGTTTCGGCTTGTTTTGATGTAAGGGTCTCTTCTGAGACTTGGAGTATTTGTAGTTTAGCATGAATTTCACCTATTAGTGTTTCCAGGCTTTCCCTTTCTTTGTCATCACATTCCGTTTCAAGTTGTTCTTTTAGTTTGCCATATTCTTTCTGAAGAGACTCAATTTCTTTCTCATCTTCTTGAGGTTTTCCACCAGGGGCAGGCATAATTATGTTGTATAACCTGCTCGATATACCATCAACTTATAGTAAGGGTACACAGAAACTCTCAAGTGCAATTAATACAAATCAAACCCAAAACTGTATAGGCCTACCTACTGAAATAAACCTTGTATGCACTCCGTTTACAACAACCTTCAATTAGAAATGCTAATGAACTGTCAACTCAAAACAGATACAAAAATAGATACATCAATACAGCACACACAACTTGCTATTCCTTTTTCTTTCTTTTGTCTTCATGTATACATTTCTTTTATGACCCTTTTGTTTGTTTGTTATGTTGCACTGTCAAACCTTGACGTCTGGGATGATGACGCAATCTTGCCTCCCTCCGCTTGTATAATGTAGCGATGATGCGCACACAAGTCTCTTGTAGAACTGTAGTGTACACTGATCAACGCTACCCTCTCTGGTGACACCGCGCCACTGCAGCTTCAGTTGTTCAAAGCGTACTGTCTTTTCTTTCGTCGGACGTTCTCTCTGCGTCCGCGAGACAGCGACACGTTGGTAATGTTCCACTTCTTTCAGTCTCTTTTACCACAATGTTGGCGTGCCGTGTTACATTCTCTCCTTCCCTCTGGGACCACGCTGGCATGCCGTTTTCTCTGGTGAACCACGCTGGGCGTTACGTTTTCACTGTAGCTGTACAGGTTCAAGTAAGTCCACGCATCATACAGATGTCTGATATTGGTTTTATTTTGTCATGCGACTTTCAACTCCTCCAGTCACCAAGACACCGTGAAAACTATAATAAGGAAACAATTACATTTTGTTCAGTTTTGAGTCCATACACATTGTAAACAGTGATTAGAGTCCACACATGTGCATTCAAATAATCAAACAAAGTCCATATTTCTACATTACAGCAACATTAGGCAATACACAACAAACACAATACACTCAAAGGAACACAATAAAGAATATGTACCGTGTGCGCCTTTGAACCATGTGCAGATTACTGAATATTTGTCTCTCTCTGACGTTCCCAAAAATACAACTTCTCTCCAGGAACTCAGTTCAACCTCTGACCCTTACTGACAGGTGACGTCATGTGAGTGACGCGACACTCTAATCATGTGACTCCCTTTGCATAGGGTGCATTTTTACCTTGTGATATATTCTTTTAACATATTTATTGCCATTTTCAATTCGATTTATTATAATGAAATCAACCTTTTTATCCAAGTATGATCATAAATGCTGCACAACCAAACCATATTTAATATCATTTAAGTTTATACCTGAAACCACTGTCTCTCGTTCTGGGACAGTTACACATACTATAGTATGTCGTTTTTCACGATTTCGGAGGATTTTAAAAAAAAAAGGTGAAAGTCACGCAAAAGCGAAAGGCTATAGTCCATGGTGTCGGAGGGCATACTATAGTATGTGGTTTTTCACGATTTCGGAGGATTTAAAAAAAAAGGTGAAAATCACGCAAAAGCGAAAGGCTATCGTCCATGGTGTCGGAGGGCATACTATTGTATGTCGTTTTTCACGATTTCGGAGGATTTGAAAAAAAGGTGAAAATCACGCAAAAGCGAAAGGCTATAGTCCATGGTGTCGGAGAGCATACTATAGTATGTCGTTTTTAACGATTTCGGAGGATTTAAAAAAAAAAGGTGAAAATCACGCAAAAGCAAAAGGCTATAGTCCATGGTGTCGGAGGGCATACTATAGTATGTCGTTTTTCACGATTTCGGAGGATTAAAAAAAAAAGGTGAAAATCACGCAAAAGCGAAAGGCTATAGTCCATGGTGTCGGAGGGCATACTATAGTATGTCGTTTTTCACGATTTCGGAGGATTTGAAAAAAAGGTGAAAATCACGCAAAAGCGAAAGGCTATAGTCCATGGTGTGGGAGGGCATACTATAGTATGTCGTTTTTCACGATTTCGGAGGATTTAAAAAAAAAGGTGAAAATCACGCAAAAGCGAAAGGCTATAGTCCATGTTGTCGGAGGGCATACTATAGTATGTCGTTTTTCACGATTTCGGAGGATTTGAAAAAAAGGTGAAAATCACGCAAAAGCGAAAGGCTATAGTCCATGGTGTCGGAGGGCATACTATAGTATGTCGTTTTTCACGATTTCGGAGGATTAAAAAAAAAGGTGAAAATCACGCAAAAGCGAAAGGCTATAGTCCATGGTGTCGGAGGGCATACTATAGTATGTCGTTTTTCACGATTTCGGAGGATTTAAAAAAAAAAAGGTGAAAATCACGCAAAAGCGAAAGGCTATAGTCCATGGTCTCGGACCGCATACTAGTATGTCGTTTTTCACGATTTTGGAGGATTTTAAAAAAAAAGGTGAAAATCACGCAAAAGCGAAAGGCTATAGTCCATGGTGTCGGAGGGCATACTATAGTATGTCGTTTTTCACGATTTCGGAGGATTTAAAAAAAAAAGGTGAAAATCACGCAAAAGCGAAAGGCTATGGTCCATGGTGTCGGAGGGCATACTATAGTATGTGGTTTTTCACGATTTTGGAGGATTTGAAAAAAAGGTGAAAATCACGCAAAAGCGAAAGGCTATAGTCCATGGTGTCGGAGAGCATACTATAGTATGTCGTTTTTAACGATTTCGGAGGATTTAAAAAAAAGGTGATAATCACGCGAAAGCAAAAGGCTATAGTCCATGGTGTCGGAGGGCATACTATAGTATGTCGTTTTTCCACGATTTCGGAGGATTAAAAAAAAAGGTGAAAATCACGCAAAAGCGAAAGGCTATAGTCCATGGTGTCGGAGGGCATACTATAGTATGTCGTTTTTCACGATTTCGGAGGATTTGAAAAAAAGGTGAAAATCACGCAAAAGCGAAAGGCTATATAGTCCATGGTGTCGGAGGGCATACTATAGTATGTCGTTTTTCACGATTTCGGAGGATTTAAAAAAAAAGGTGAAAATCACGCAAAAGCGAAAGGCTATAGTCCATGGTCTCGGACCGCATACTAGTATGTCGTTTTTCACGATTTCGGAGGATTTTTAAAAAAAAGGTGAAAATCACGCAAAAGCGAAAGGCTATAGTCCATGGTCTCGGACCGCATACTAGTATGTCGTTTTTCACGATTTCGGAGGATTTTAAAAAAAAAAGGTGAAAATCACGCAAAAGCGAAAGGCTATAGTCCATGGTGTCGGAGGGCATACTATAGTATGTCGTTTTTCACGATTTCGGAGGATTAAAAAAAAAGGTGAAAATCACGCAAAAGCGAAAGGCTATAGTCCATGGTGTCGGAGGGCATACTATAGTATGTCGTTTTTCACGATTTCGGAGGATTTGAAAAAAAGGTGAAAATCACGCAAAAGCGAAAGGCTATAGTCCATGGTGTCGGAGGGCATACTATAGTATGTCGTTTTTCACGATTTCGGAGGATTTAAAAAAAAAGGTGAAAATCACGCAAAAGCGAAAGGCTATAGTCCATGGTGTCGGAGGGCATACTATAGTATGTCGTTTTTCACGATTTCGGAGGATTTTAAAAAAAAGGTGAAAATCACGCAAAAGCGAAAGGCTATAGTCCATGGTGTCGGAGGGCATACTATAGTATGTGGTTTTTCACGATTTCGGAGGATTTAAAAAAAAAGGTGAAAATCACGCAAAAGCGAAAGGCTATCGTCCATGGTGTCGGAGGGCATACTATTGTATGTCGTTTTTCACGATTTCGGAGGATTTGAAAAAAAGGTGAAAATCACGCAAAAGCGAAAGGCTATAGTCCATGGTGTCGGAGAGCATACTATAGTATGTCGTTTTTAACGATTTCGGAGGATTTAAAAAAAAAGGTGAAAATCACGCAAAAGCAAAAGGCTATAGTCCATGGTGTCGGAGGGCATACTATAGTATGTCGTTTTTCACGATTTCGGAGGATTAAAAAAAAAAGGTGAAAATCACGCAAAAGCGAAAGGCTATAGTCCATGGTGTCGGAGGGCATACTATAGTATGTCGTTTTTCACGATTTCGGAGGATTTGAAAAAAAGGTGAAAATCACGCAAAAGCGAAAGGCTATAGTCCATGGTGTGGGAGGGCATACTATAGTATGTCGTTTTTCACGATTTCGGAGGATTTAAAAAAAAAGGTGAAAATCACGCAAAAGCGAAAGGCTATAGTCCATGTTGTCGGAGGGCATACTATAGTATGTCGTTTTTCACGATTTCGGAGGATTTGAAAAAAAGGTGAAAATCACGCAAAAGCGAAAGGCTATAGTCCATGGTGTCGGAGGGCATACTATAGTATGTCGTTTTTCACGATTTCGGAGGATTAAAAAAAAAGGTGAAAATCACGCAAAAGCGAAAGGCTATAGTCCATGGTGTCGGAGGGCATACTATAGTATGTCGTTTTTCACGATTTCGGAGGATTTAAAAAAAAAAAGGTGAAAATCACGCAAAAGCGAAAGGCTATAGTCCATGGTCTCGGACCGCATACTAGTATGTCGTTTTTCACGATTTTGGAGGATTTTAAAAAAAAAGGTGAAAATCACGCAAAAGCGAAAGGCTATAGTCCATGGTGTCGGAGGGCATACTATAGTATGTCGTTTTTCACGATTTCGGAGGATTTAAAAAAAAAAGTGAAAATCACGCAAAAGCGAAAGGCTATGGTCCATGGTGTCGGAGGGCATACTATAGTATGTGGTTTTTCACGATTTTGGAGGATTTGAAAAAAAGGTGAAAATCACGCAAAAGCGAAAGGCTATAGTCCATGGTGTCGGAGAGCATACTATAGTATGTCGTTTTTAACGATTTCGGAGGATTTAAAAAAAAGGTGATAATCACGCGAAAGCAAAAGGCTATAGTCCATGGTGTCGGAGGGCATACTATAGTATGTCGTTTTTCCACGATTTCGGAGGATTAAAAAAAAAGGTGAAAATCACGCAAAAGCGAAAGGCTATAGTCCATGGTGTCGGAGGGCATACTATAGTATGTCGTTTTTCACGATTTCGGAGGATTTGAAAAAAAGGTGAAAATCACGCAAAAGCGAAAGGCTATATAGTCCATGGTGTCGGAGGGCATACTATAGTATGTCGTTTTTCACGATTTCGGAGGATTTAAAAAAAAAGGTGAAAATCACGCAAAAGCGAAAGGCTATAGTCCATGGTCTCGGACCGCATACTAGTATGTCGTTTTTCACGATTTCGGAGGATTTTTAAAAAAAAGGTGAAAATCACGCAAAAGCGAAAGGCGTGTCGGAGGGCATACTATAGTATGTCGTTTTTCACGATTTCGGAGGATTAAAAAAAAAGGTGAAAATCACGCAAAAGCGAAAGGCTATAGTCCATGGTGTCGGAGGGCATACTATAGTATGTCGTTTTTCACGATTTCGGAGGATTTGAAAAAAAGGTGAAAATCACGCAAAAGCGAAAGGCTATAGTCCATGGTGTCGGAGGGCATACTATAGTATGTCGTTTTTCACGATTTCGGAGGATTAAAAAAAAAGGTGAAAATCACGCAAAAGCGAAAGGCTATAGTCCATGGTGTCGGAGGGCATACTATAGTATGTCGTTTTTCACGATTTCGGAGGATTTGAAAAAAAGGTGAAAATCACGCAAAAGCGAAAGGCTATAGTCCATGGTGTCGGAGGGCATACTATAGTATGTCGTTTTTCACGATTTCGGAGGATTTGAAAAAAAGGTGAAAATCACGCAAAAGCGAAAGGCTATAGTCCATGGTGTCGGAGGGCATACTATAGTATGTCGTTTTTCACGATTTCGGAGGATTTAAAAAAAAAGGTGAAAATCACGCAAAAGCGAAAGGCTATAGTCCATGGTGTCGGAGGGCATACTATAGTATGTCGTTTTTAACGATTTCGGAGGATTTAAAAAAAAGGTGAAAATCACGCGAAAGCAAAAGGCTATAGTCCATGGTGTCGGAGGGCATACTATAGTATGTCGTTTTTCACGATTTCGGAGGATTAAAAAAAAAGGTGAAAATCACGCAAAAGCGAAAGGCTATAGTCCATGGTGTCGGAGGGCATACTATAGTATGTCGTTTTTCACGATTTCGGAGGATTTGAAAAAAAGGTGAAAATCACGCAAAAGCGAAAGGCTATAGTCCATGGTGTCGGAGGGCATACTATAGTATGTCGTTTTTCACGATTTCGGAGGATTAAAAAAAAAGGTGAAAATCACGCAAAAGCGAAAGGCTATAGTCCATGGTGTCGGAGGGCATACTATAGTATGTCGTTTTTCACGATTTCGGAGGATTTGAAAAAAAGGTGAAAATCACGCAAAAGCGAAAGGCTATAGTCCATGGTGTCGGAGGGCATACTATAGTATGTCGTTTTTCACGATTTCGGAGGATTTGAAAAAAAGGTGAAAATCACGCAAAAGCGAAAGGCTATAGTCCATGGTGTCGGAGGGCATACTATAGTATGTCGTTTTTCACGATTTCGGAGGATTTAAAAAAAAAGGTGAAAATCACGCAAAAGCGAAAGGCTATAGTCCATGGTGTCGGAGGGCATACTATAGTATGTCGTTTTTAACGATTTCGGAGGATTTAAAAAAAAGGTGAAAATCACGCGAAAGCAAAAGGCTATAGTCCATGGTGTCGGAGGGCATACTATAGTATGTCGTTTTTCACGATTTCGGAGGATTAAAAAAAAAGGTGAAAATCACGCAAAAGCGAAAGGCTATAGTCCATGGTGTCGGAGGGCATACTATAGTATGTCGTTTTTCACGATTTCGGAGGATTTGAAAAAAAGGTGAAAATCACGCAAAAGCGAAAGGCTATAGTCCATGGTGTCGGAGGGCATACTATAGTATGTCGTTTTTCACGATTTCGGAGGATTTTAAAAAAAAAGGTGAAAATCACGCAAAAGCGAAAGGCTATAGTCCATGGTCTCGGACCGCATACTAGTATGTCGTTTTTCACGATTTCGGAGGATTTAAAAAAAAAAGGTGAAAATCACGCAAAAGCGAAAGGCGTGTCGGAGGGCATACTATAGTATGTCGTTTTTCACGATTTCGGAGGATTAAAAAAAAAGGTGAAAATCACGCAAAAGCGAAAGGCTATAGTCCATGGTGTCGGAGGGCATACTATAGTATGTCGTTTTTCACGATTTCGGAGGATTTAAAAAAAAGGTGAAAATCACGCAAAAGCGAAAGGCGTGTCGGAGGGCATACTATAGTATGTCGTTTTTCACGATTTCGGAGGATTAAAAAAAAAGGTGAAAATCACGCAAAAGCGAAAGGCTATAGTCCATGGTGTCGGAGGGCATACTATAGTATGTCGTTTTTCACGATTTCGGAGGATTTGAAAAAAAGGTGAAAATCACGCAAAAGCGAAAGGCTATAGTCCATGGTGTCGGAGGGCATACTATAGTATGTCGTTTTTCACGATTTCGGAGGATTTGAAAAAAAGGTGAAAATCACGCAAAAGCGAAAGGCTATAGTCCATGGTGTCGGAGGGCATACTATAGTATGTCGTTTTTCACGATTTCGGAGGATTTGAAAAAAAGGTGAAAATCACGCAAAAGCGAAAGGCTATAGTCCATGGTGTCGGAGGGCATACTATAGTATGTGGTTTTTCACGATTTTGGAGGATTTAAAAAAAAAGGTGAAAATCACGCAAAAGCGAAAGGCTATAGTCCATGGTGTCGGAGGGCATACTATAGTATGTCGTTTTTCACGATTTCGGAGGATTTGAAAAAAAGGTGAAAATCACGCAAAAGCGAAAGGCTATAGTCCATGGTGTCGGAGAGCATACTATAGTATGTCGTTTTTAACGATTTCGGAGGATTTAAAAAAAAGGTGAAAATCACGCGAAAGCAAAAGGCTATAGTCCATGGTGTCGGAGGGCATACTATAGTAAGTCGTTTTTCACGATTTCGGAGGATTAAAAAAAAAGGTGAAAATCACGCAAAAGCGAAAGGCTATAGTCCATGGTGTCGGAGGGCATACTATAGTATGTCGTTTTTCACGATTTCGGAGGATTTGAAAAAAAGGTGAAAATCACGCAAAAGCGAAAGGCTATAGTCCATGGTGTCGGAGGGCATACTATAGTATGTCGTTTTTCACGATTTCGGAGGATTTAAAAAAAAAGGTGAAAATCACGCAAAAGCGAAAGGCTATAGTCCATGGTCTCGGACCGCATACTAGTATGTTGTTTTTCACGATTTCGGAGGATTTAAAAAAAAAAAGGTGAAAATCACGCAAAAGCGAAAGGCGTGTCGGAGGGCATACTATAGTATGTCGTTTTTCACGATTTCGGAGGATTAAAAAAAAAGGTGAAAATCACGCAAAAGCGAAAGGCTATAGTCCATGGTGTCGGAGGGCATACTATAGTATGTCGTTTTTCACGATTTCGGAGGATTTGAAAAAAAGGTGAAAATCACGCAAAAGCGAAAGGCTATAGTCCATGGTGTCGGAGGGCATACTATAGTATGTCGTTTTTCACGATTTCGGAGGATTAAAAAAAAAGGTGAAAATCACGCAAAAGCGAAAGGCTATAGTCCATGGTGTCGGAGGGCATACTATAGTATGTCGTTTTTCACGATTTCGGAGGATTTGAAAAAAAGGTGAAAATCACGCAAAAGCGAAAGGCTATAGTCCATGGTGTCGGAGGGCATACTATAGTATGTCGTTTTTCACGATTTCGGAGGATTTGAAAAAAAGGTGAAAATCACGCAAAAGCGAAAGGCTATAGTCCATGGTGTCGGAGGGCATACTATAGTATGTCGTTTTTCACGATTTCGGAGGATTTAAAAAAAAAGGTGAAAATCACGCAAAAGCGAAAGGCTATAGTCCATGGTGTCGGAGGGCATACTATAGTATGTCGTTTTTAACGATTTCGGAGGATTTAAAAAAAAGGTGAAAATCACGCGAAAGCAAAAGGCTATAGTCCATGGTGTCGGAGGGCATACTATAGTATGTCGTTTTTCACGATTTCGGAGGATTAAAAAAAAAGGTGAAAATCACGCAAAAGCGAAAGGCTATAGTCCATGGTGTCGGAGGGCATACTATAGTATGTCGTTTTTCACGATTTCGGAGGATTTGAAAAAAAGGTGAAAATCACGCAAAAGCGAAAGGCTATAGTCCATGGTGTCGGAGGGCATACTATAGTATGTCGTTTTTCACGATTTCGGAGGATTTTAAAAAAAAAGGTGAAAATCACGCAAAAGCGAAAGGCTATAGTCCATGGTCTCGGACCGCATACTAGTATGTCGTTTTTCACGATTTCGGAGGATTTAAAAAAAAAAGGTGAAAATCACGCAAAAGCGAAAGGCGTGTCGGAGGGCATACTATAGTATGTCGTTTTTCACGATTTCGGAGGATTAAAAAAAAAGGTGAAAATCACGCAAAAGCGAAAGGCTATAGTCCATGGTGTCGGAGGGCATACTATAGTATGTCGTTTTTCACGATTTCGGAGGATTTGAAAAAAAGGTGAAAATCACGCAAAAGCGAAAGGCTATAGTCCATGGTGTCGGAGGGCATACTATAGTATGTCGTTTTTCACGATTTCGGAGGATTTAAAAAAAAAAGGTGAAAATCACGCAAAAGCGAAAGGCTATAGTCCATGGTGTCGGAGGGCATACTATAGTATGTCGTTTTTCACGATTTCGGAGGATTTAAAAAAAAGGTGAAAATCACGCAAAAGCGAAAGGCTATAGTCCATGGTGTCGGAGGGCATACTATAGTATGTCGTTTTTCACAATTTCGGAGGATTTGAAAAAAAGGTGAAAATCACGCAAAAGCGAAAGGCTATATAGTCCATGGTGTCGGAGGGCATACTATAGTATGTCGTTTTTCACGATTTCGGAGGATTTAAAAAAAAAGGTGAAAATCACGCAAAAGCGAAAGGCTATAGTCCATGGTGTCGGAGGGCATACTATAGTATGTCGTTTTTCACGATTTCGGAGGATTTGAAAAAAAGGTGAAAATCACGCAAAAGCGAAAGGCTATAGTCCATGGTGTCGGAGGGCATACTATAGTATGTCGTTTTTCACGATTTCGGAGGATTTGAAAAAAAGGTGAAAATCACGCAAAAGCGAAAGGCTATAGTCCATGGTGTCGGAGGGCATACTATAGTATGTCGTTTTTCACGATTTCGGAGGATTTGAAAAAAAGGTGAAAATCACGCAAAAGCGAAAGGCTATAGTCCATGGTGTCGGAGGGCATACTATAGTATGTGGTTTTTCACGATTTTGGAGGATTTAAAAAAAAAGGTGAAAATCACGCAAAAGCGAAAGGCTATAGTCCATGGTGTCGGAGGGCATACTATAGTATGTCGTTTTTCACGATTTCGGAGGATTTGAAAAAAAGGTGAAAATCACGCAAAAGCGAAAGGCTATAGTCCATGGTGTCGGAGAGCATACTATAGTATGTCGTTTTTAACGATTTCGGAGGATTTAAAAAAAAGGTGAAAATCACGCGAAAGCAAAAGGCTATAGTCCATGGTGTCGGAGGGCATACTATAGTAAGTCGTTTTTCACGATTTCGGAGGATTAAAAAAAAAGGTGAAAATCACGCAAAAGCGAAAGGCTATAGTCCATGGTGTCGGAGGGCATACTATAGTATGTCGTTTTTCACGATTTCGGAGGATTTGAAAAAAAGGTGAAAATCACGCAAAAGCGAAAGGCTATAGTCCATGGTGTCGGAGGGCATACTATAGTATGTCGTTTTTCACGATTTCGGAGGATTTAAAAAAAAAGGTGAAAATCACGCAAAAGCGAAAGGCTATAGTCCATGGTCTCGGACCGCATACTAGTATGTCGTTTTTCACGATTTCGGAGGATTTTAAAAAAAAAGGTGAAAATCACGCAAAAGCGAAAGGCGTGTCGGAGGGCATACTATAGTATGTCGTTTTTCACGATTTCGGAGGATTAAAAAAAAAGGTGAAAATCACGCAAAAGCGAAAGGCTATAGTCCATGGTGTCGGAGGGCATACTATAGTATGTCGTTTTTCACGATTTCGGAGGATTTGAAAAAAAGGTGAAAATCACGCAAAAGCGAAAGGCTATAGTCCATGGTGTCGGACCGCATACTAGTATGTCGTTTTTCACGATTTTGGAGGATTTTAAAAAAAAAAGGTGAAAATCACGCAAAAGCGAAAGGCTATAGTCCATGGTGTCGGACCGCATACTATAGTATGTCGTTTTTCACGATTTCGGAGGATTTAAAAAAAAAAGGTGAAAATCACGCAAAAGCGAAAGGCTATAGTCCATGGTGTCGGAGGGCATACTATAGTATGTGGTTTTTCACGATTTCGGAGGATTTAAAAAAAAAAGGTGAAAATCACGCAAAAGCGAAAGGCTATAGTCCATGGTGTCGGAGGGCATACTATAGTATGTGGTTTTTCACGATTTCGGAGGATTTAAAAAAAAAGGTGAAAATCACGCAAAAGCGAAAGGCTATAGTCCATGGTGTCGGAGGGCATACTATAGTATGTCGTTTTCCACGATTTCGGAGGATTTGAAAAAAAGGTGAAAATCACGCAAAAGCGAAAGGCTATAGTCCATGGTGTCGGAGGGCATACTATAGTATGTCGTTTTTCACGATTTCGGAGGATTTAAAAAAAAAGGTGAAAATCACGCAAAAGCGAAAGGCTATAGTCCATGGTCTCGGACCGCATACTAGTATGTCGTTTTTCACGATTTCGGAGGATTTAAAAAAAAAGGTGAAAATCACGCAAAAGCGAAAGGCTATAGTCCATGGTCTCGGACCGCATACCTAGTATGTCGTTTTTCACGATTTTGGAGGATTTAAAAAAAAAAAAGGTGAAAATCACGCAAAAGCGAAAGGCTATAGTCCATGGTGTCGGAGGGCATACTATAGTATGTCGTTTTTCACGATTTCGGAGGATTTGAAAAAAAATTGAAAATCACGCAAAAGCGAAAGGCTATAGTCCATGGTGTCGGAGAGCATACTATAGTATGTCGTTTTTAACGATTTCGGAGGATTAAAAAAAAAGGTGAAAATCACGCAAAAGCGAAAGGCTATAGTCCATGGTGTCGGAGGGCATACTATAGTATGTCGTTTTTCACGATTTCGGAGGATTTGAAAAAAATGTGAAAATCACGGAAAAGCGAAAGGCTATAGTCCATGGTGTCGGAGAGCATACTATAGTATGTCGTTTTTAACGATTTCGGAGGATTAAAAAAAAAGGTGAAAATCACGCAAAAGCGAAAGGCTATAGTCCATGGTGTCGGAGGGCATACTATAGTATGTCGTTTTTCACGATTTCGGAGGATTTGAAAAAAAGGTGAAAATCACGCAAAAGCGAAAGGCTATAGTCCATGGTGTCGGAGGGCATACTATAGTATGTCGTTTTTCACGATTTCGGAGGATTTAAAAAAAAAGGTGAAAATCACGCAAAAGCGAAAGGCTATAGTCCATGGTCTCGGACCGCATACTAGTATGTCGTTTTTCACGATTTTGGAGGATTTTAAAAAAAAAGGTGAAAATCACGCAAAAGCGAAAGGCTATAGTCCATGGTGTCGGAGGGCATACTATAGTATGTCGTTTTTCACGATTTCGGAGGATTTAAAAAAAAAAGGTGAAAATCACGCAAAAGCGAAAGGCTATAGTCCATGGTGTCGGAGAGCATACTATAGTATGTCGTTTTTAACGATTTCGGAGGATTAAAAAAAAAGGTGAAAATCACGCAAAAGCGAAAGGCTATAGTCCATGGTGTCGGAGGGCATACTATAGTATGTCGTTTTTCACGATTTCGGAGGATTTGAAAAAAAGGTGAAAATCACGCAAAAGCGAAAGGCTATAGTCCATGGTGTCGGAGGGCATACTATAGTATGTCGTTTTTCACGATTTCGGAGGATTTGAAAAAAAGGTGAAAATCACGCAAAAGCGAAAGGCTATAGTCCATGGTGTCGGAGGGCATACTATAGTATGTCGTTTTTCACGATTTCGGAGGATTTGAAAAAAAGGTGAAAATCACGCAAAAGCGAAAGGCTATAGTCCATGGTGTCGGAGGGCATACTATAGTATGTCGTTTTTCACGATTTCGGAGGATTTAAAAAAAAAGGTGAAAATCACGCAAAAGCGAAAGGCTATAGTCCATGGTGTCGGAGGGCATACTATAGTATGTCGTTTTTCACGATTTCGGAGGATTTGAAAAAAAGGTGAAAATCACGCAAAAGCGAAAGGCTATAGTCCATGGTGTCGGAGGGCATACTATAGTATGTCGTTTTTCACAATTTCGGAGGATTTGAAAAAAAGGTGAAAATCACGCAAAAGCGAAAGGCTATAGTCCATGGTGTCGGAGGGCATACTATAGTATGTCGTTTTTCACGATTTCGGAGGATTTAAAAAAAAAGGTGAAAATCACGCAAAAGCGAAAGGCTATAGTCCATGGTGTCGGAGGGCATACTATAGTATGTCGTTTTTCACGATTTCGGAGGATTTGAAAAAAAGGTGAAAATCACGCAAAAGCGAAAGGCTATAGTCCATGGTGTCGGAGGGCATACTATAGTATGTCGTTTTTCACGATTTCGGAGGATTTGAAAAAAAGGTGAAAATCACGCAAAAGCGAAAGGCTATAGTCCATGGTGTCGGAGGGCATACTATAGTATGTCGTTTTTCACGATTTCGGAGGATTTGAAAAAAAGGTGAAAATCACGCAAAAGCGAAAGGCTATAGTCCATGGTGTCGGAGGGCATACTATAGTATGTGGTTTTTCACGATTTTGGAGGATTTAAAAAAAAAAGGTGAAAATCACGCAAAAGCGAAAGGCTATAGTCCATGGTGTCGGAGGGCATACTATAGTATGTCGTTTTTCACGATTTCGGAGGATTTGAAAAAAAGGTGAAAATCACGCAAAAGCGAAAGGCTATAGTCCATGGTGTCGGAGAGCATACTATAGTATGTCGTTTTTAACGATTTCGGAGGATTTAAAAAAAAGGTGAAAATCACGCGAAAGCAAAAGGCTATAGTCCATGGTGTCGGAGGGCATACTATAGTAAGTCGTTTTTCACGATTTCGGAGGATTAAAAAAAAAGGTGAAAATCACGCAAAAGCGAAAGGCTATAGTCCATGGTGTCGGAGGGCATACTATAGTATGTCGTTTTTCACGATTTCGGAGGATTTGAAAAAAAGGTGAAAATCACGCAAAAGCGAAAGGCTATAGTCCATGGTGTCGGAGGGCATACTATAGTATGTCGTTTTTCACGATTTCGGAGGATTTAAAAAAAAAGGTGAAAATCACGCAAAAGCGAAAGGCTATAGTCCATGGTCTCGGACCGCATACTAGTATGTCGTTTTTCACGATTTCGGAGGATTTAAAAAAAAAAGGTGAAAATCACGCAAAAGCGAAAGGCGTGTCGGAGGGCATACAATAGTATGTCGTTTTTCACGATTTCGGAGGATTAAAAAAAAAGGTGAAAATCACGCAAAAGCGAAAGGCTATAGTCCATGGTGTCGGAGGGCATACTATAGTATGTCGTTTTTCACGATTTCGGAGGATTTGAAAAAAAGGTGAAAATCACGCAAAAGCGAAAGGCTATAGTCCATGGTGTCGGAGGGCATACTATAGTATGTCGTTTTTCACGATTTCGGAGGATTAAAAAAAAAGGTGAAAATCACGCAAAAGCGAAAGGCTATAGTCCATGGTGTCGGACCGCATACTAGTATGTCGTTTTTCACGATTTTGGAGGATTTTAAAAAAAAAAGGTGAAAATCACGCAAAAGCGAAAGGCTATAGTCCATGGTGTCGGAGGGCATACTATAGTATGTCGTTTTTCACGATTTCGGAGGATTTAAAAAAAAAAGGTGAAAATCACGCAAAAGCGAAAGGCTATAGTCCATGGTGTCGGAGGGCATACTATAGTATGTGGTTTTTCACGATTTTGGAGGATTTAAAAAAAAAGGTGAAAATCACGCAAAAGCGAAAGGCTATAGTCCATGGTGTCGGAGGGCATACTATAGTAAGTCGTTTTTCACGATTTCGGAGGATTAAAAAAAAAGGTGAAAATCACGCAAAAGCGAAAGGCTATAGTCCATGGTGTCGGAGGGCATACTATAGTATGTCGTTTTTCACGATTTCGGAGGATTTGAAAAAAAGGTGAAAATCACGCAAAAGCGAAAGGCTATAGTCCATGGTGTCGGAGGGCATACTATAGTATGTCGTTTTTCACGATTTCGGAGGATTTAAAAAAAAAGGTGAAAATCACGCAAAAGCGAAAGGCTATAGTCCATGGTCTCGGACCGCATACTAGTATGTCGTTTTTCACGATTTCGGAGGATTTAAAAAAAAAAGGTGAAAATCACGCAAAAGCGAAAGGCGTGTCGGAGGGCATACTATAGTATGTCGTTTTTCACGATTTCGGAGGATTAAAAAAAAAGGTGAAAATCACGCAAAAGCGAAAGGCTATAGTCCATGGTGTCGGAGGGCATACTATAGTATGTCGTTTTTCACGATTTCGGAGGATTTGAAAAAAAGGTGAAAATCACGCAAAAGCGAAAGGCTATAGTCCATGGTGTCGGAGGGCATACTATAGTATGTCGTTTTTCACGATTTCGGAGGATTAAAAAAAAAGGTGAAAATCACGCAAAAGCGAAAGGCTATAGTCCATGGTGTCGGACCGCATACTAGTATGTCGTTTTTCACGATTTTGGAGGATTTTAAAAAAAAAAGGTGAAAATCACGCAAAAGCGAAAGGCTATAGTCCATGGTGTCGGAGGGCATACTATAGTATGTCGTTTTTCACGATTTCGGAGGATTTAAAAAAAAAAGGTGAAAATCACGCAAAAGCGAAAGGCTATAGTCCATGGTGTCGGAGGGCATACTATAGTATGTGGTTTTTCACGATTTCGGAGGATTTAAAAAAAAAGGTGAAAATCACGCAAAAGCGAAAGGCTATAGTCCATGGTGTCGGAGGGCATACTATAGTATGTCGTTTTTCACGATTTCGGAGGATTTGAAAAAAAGGTGAAAATCACGCAAAAGCGAAAGGCTATAGTCCATGGTGTCGGAGGGCATACTATAGTATGTCGTTTTTCACGATTTCGGAGGATTTAAAAAAAAAGGTGAAAATCACGCAAAAGCGAAAGGCTATAGTCCATGGTCTCGGACCGCATACTAGTATGTCGTTTTTCACGATTTCGGAGGATTTTTAAAAAAAAAGGTGAAAATCACGCAAAAGCGAAAGGCTATAGTCCATGGTGTCGGAGGGCATACTATAGTATGTCGTTTTTCACGATTTCGGAGGATTTGAAAAAAAGGTGAAAATCACGCAAAAGCGAAAGGCTATAGTCCATGGTGTCGGAGGGCATACTATAGTATGTCGTTTTTCACGATTTCGGAGGATTTAAAAAAAAAGGTGAAAATCACGCAAAAGCGAAAGGCTATAGTCCATGGTCTCGGACCGCATACTAGTATGTCGTTTTTCACGATTTCGGAGGATTTTTAAAAAAAAAGGTGAAAATCACGCAAAAGCGAAAGGCTATAGTCCATGGTGTCGGAGGGCATACTATAGTATGTCGTTTTTCACGATTTCGGAGGATTTGAAAAAAATTTGAAAATCACGCAAAAGCGAAAGGCTATAGTCCATGGTGTCGGAGAGCATACTATAGTATGTCGTTTTTAACGATTTAGGAGGATTAAAAAAAAAGGTGAAAATCACGCAAAAGCGAAAGGCTATAGTCCATGGTGTCGGAGGGCATACTATAGTATGTCGTTTTTCACGATTTCGGAGGATTTGAAAAAAATGTGAAAATCACGGAAAAGCGAAAGGCTATAGTCCATGGTGTCGGAGAGCATACTATAGTATGTCGTTTTTAACGATTTCGGAGGATTAAAAAAAAAGGTGAAAATCACGCAAAAGCGAAAGGCTATAGTCCATGGTGTCGGAGGGCATACTATAGTATGTCGTTTTTCACGATTTCGGAGGATTTGAAAAAAAGGTGAAAATCACGCAAAAGCGAAAGGCTATAGTCCATGGTGTCGGAGGGCATACTATAGTATGTCGTTTTTCACGATTTCGGAGGATTTAAAAAAAAAGGTGAAAATCACGCAAAAGCGAAAGGCTATAGTCCATGGTCTCGGACCGCATACTAGTATGTCGTTTTTCACGATTTTGGAGGATTTTAAAAAAAAAGGTGAAAATCACGCAAAAGCGAAAGGCTATAGTCCATGGTGTCGGAGGGCATACTATAGTATGTCGTTTTTCACGATTTCGGAGGATTTGAAAAAAATGTGAAAATCACGCAAAAGCGAAAGGCTATAGTCCATGGTGTCGGAGAGCATACTATAGTATGTCGTTTTTAACGATTTCGGAGGATTAAAAAAAAAGGTGAAAATCACGCAAAAGCGAAAGGCTATAGTCCATGGTGTCGGAGGGCATACTATAGTATGTCGTTTTTCACGATTTCGGAGGATTTGAAAAAAAGGTGAAAATCACGCAAAAGCGAAAGGCTATAGTCCATGGTGTCGGAGGGCATACTATAGTATGTCGTTTTTCACGATTTCGGAGGATTTGAAAAAAAGGTGAAAATCACGCAAAAGCGAAAGGCTATAGTCCATGGTGTCGGAGGGCATACTATAGTATGTCGTTTTTCACGATTTCGGAGGATTTAAAAAAAAAGGTGAAAATCACGCAAAAGCGAAAGGCTATAGTCCATGGTCTCGGACCGCATACTAGTATGTCGTTTTTCACGATTTTGGAGGATTTTAAAAAAAAAGGTGAAAATCACGCAAAAGCGAAAGGCTATAGTCCATGGTGTCGGAGGGCATACTATAGTATGTCGTTTTTCACGATTTCGGAGGATTTGAAAAAAATGTGAAAATCACGCAAAAGCGAAAGGCTATAGTCCATGGTGTCGGAGAGCATACTATAGTATGTCGTTTTTAACGATTTCGGAGGATTAAAAAAAAAGGTGAAAATCACGCAAAAGCGAAAGGCTATAGTCCATGGTGTCGGAGGGCATACTATAGTATGTCGTTTTTCACGATTTCGGAGGATTTGAAAAAAAGGTGAAAATCACGCAAAAGCGAAAGGCTATAGTCCATGGTGTCGGAGGGCATACTATAGTATGTCGTTTTTCACGATTTCGGAGGATTTGAAAAAAAGGTGAAAATCACGCAAAAGCGAAAGGCTATAGTCCATGGTGTCGGAGGGCATACTATAGTATGTCGTTTTTCACGATTTCGGAGGATTTGAAAAAAAGGTGAAAATCACGCAAAAGCGAAAGGCTATAGTCCATGGTGTCGGAGGGCATACTATAGTATGTCGTTTTTCACGATTTCGGAGGATTTGAAAAAAAGGTGAAAATCACGCAAAAGCGAAAGGCTATAGTCCATGGTGTCGGAGGGCATACTATAGTATGTCGTTTTTCACGATTTCGGAGGATTTGAAAAAAAGGTGAAAATCACGCAAAAGCGAAAGGCTATAGTCCATGGTGTCGGAGAGCATACTATAGTATGTCGTTTTTAACGATTTCGGAGGATTTAAAAAAAAGGTGAAAATCACGCGAAAGCAAAAGGCTATAGTCCATGGTGTCGGAGGGCATACTATAGTATGTCGTTTTTCACGATTTCGGAGGATTAAAAAAAAAGGTGAAAATCACGCAAAAGCGAAAGGCTATAGTCCATGGTCTCGGACCGCATACTAGTATGTCGTTTTTCACGATTTCGGAGGATTTAAAAAAAAAAGGTGAAAATCACGCAAAAGCGAAAGGCGTGTCGGAGGGCATACTATAGTATGTCGTTTTTCACGATTTCGGAGGATTTAAAAAAAAAGGTGAAAATCACGCAAAAGCGAAAGGCTATAGTCCATGGTGTCGGAGGGCATACTATAGTATGTCGTTTTTCACAATTTCGGAGGATTTGAAAAAAAGGTGAAAATCACGCAAAAGCGAAAGGCTATAGTCCATGGTGTCGGAGGGCATACTATAGTATGTCGTTTTTCACGATTTCGGAGGATTTAAAAAAAAAAGGTGAAAATCACGCAAAAGCGAAAGGCGTGTCGGAGGGCATACTATAGTATGTCGTTTTTCACGATTTCGGAGGATAAAAAAAAAGGTGAAAATCACGCAAAAGCGAAAGGCTATAGTCCATGGTGTCGGAGGGCATACTATAGTATGTCGTTTTTCACGATTTCGGAGGATTTGAAAAAAAGGTGAAAATCACGCAAAAGCGAAAGGCTATAGTCCATGGTGTCGGAGGGCATACTATAGTATGTCGTTTTTCACAATTTCGGAGGATTTGAAAAAAAGGTGAAAATCACGCAAAAGCGAAAGGCTATAGTCCATGGTGTCGGAGGGCATACTATAGTATGTCGTTTTTCACGATTTCGGAGGATTTGAAAAAAATGTGAAAATCACGCAAAAGCGAAAGGCTATAGTCCATGGTGTCGGAGGGCATACTATAGTATGTCGTTTTTCACGATTTCGGAGGATTAAAAAAAAAGGTGAAAATCACGCAAAAGCGAAAGGCTATAGTCCATGGTGTCGGAGGGCATACTATAGTATGTCGTTTTTCACGATTTCGGAGGATTTAAAAAAAAAGGTGAAAATCACGCAAAAGCGAAAGGCTATAGTCCATGGTCTCGGACCGCATACTAGTATGTCGTTTTTCACGATTTTGGAGGATTTAAAAAAAAAAGGTGAAAATCACGCAAAAGCGAAAGGCTATAGTCCATGGTGTCGGAGGGCATACTATAGTATGTCGTTTTTCACGATTTCGGAGGATTTAAAAAAAAAAGGTGAAAATCACGCAAAAGCGAAAGGCTATAGTCCATGGTGTCGGAGGGCATACTATAGTATGTCGTTTTTCACGATTTCGGAGGATTAAAAAAAAAGGTGAAAATCACGCAAAAGCGAAAGGCTATAGTCCATGGTGTCGGAGGGCATACTATAGTATGTCGTTTTTCACGATTTCGGAGGATTTAAAAAAAAAGGTGAAAATCACGCAAAAGCGAAAGGCTATAGTCCATGGTCTCGGACCGCATACTAGTATGTCGTTTTTCACGATTTTGGAGGATTTAAAAAAAAAAAGGTGAAAATCACGCAAAAGCGAAAGGCTATAGTCCATGGTGTCGGAGGGCATACTATAGTATGTCGTTTTTCACGATTTCGGAGGATTTGAAAAAAATGTGAAAATCACGCAAAAGCGAAAGGCTATAGTCCATGGTGTCGGAGAGCATACTATAGTATGTCGTTTTTAACGATTTCGGAGGATTAAAAAAAAAGGTGAAAATCACGCAAAAGCGAAAGGCTATAGTCCATGGTGTCGGAGGGCATACTATAGTATGTCGTTTTTCACGATTTCGGAGGATTTGAAAAAAAGGTGAAAATCACGCAAAAGCGAAAGGCTATAGTCCATGGTGTCGGAGGGCATACTATAGTATGTCGTTTTTCACGATTTCGGAGGATTTGAAAAAAAGGTGAAAATCACGCAAAAGCGAAAGGCTATAGTCCATGGTGTCGGAGAGCATACTATAGTATGTCGTTTTTAACGATTTCGGAGGATTTAAAAAAAAGGTGAAAATCACGCGAAAGCAAAAGGCTATAGTCCATGGTGTCGGAGGGCATACTATAGTATGTCGTTTTTCACGATTTCGGAGGATTAAAAAAAAAGGTGAAAATCACGCAAAAGCGAAAGGCTATAGTCCATGGTCTCGGACCGCATACTAGTATGTCGTTTTTCACGATTTCGGAGGATTTAAAAAAAAAAGGTGAAAATCACGCAAAAGCGAAAGGCGTGTCGGAGGGCATACTATAGTATGTCGTTTTTCACGATTTCGGAGGATAAAAAAAAAGGTGAAAATCACGCAAAAGCGAAAGGCTATAGTCCATGGTGTCGGAGGGCATACTATAGTATGTCGTTTTTCACGATTTCGGAGGATTTGAAAAAAAGGTGAAAATCACGCAAAAGCGAAAGGCTATAGTCCATGGTGTCGGAGGGCATACTATAGTATGTCGTTTTTCCCAATTTCGGAGGATTTGAAAAAAAGGTGAAAATCACGCAAAAGCGAAAGGCTATAGTCCATGGTGTCGGAGGGCATACTATAGTATGTCGTTTTTCACGATTTCGGAGGATTTAAAAAAAAAGGTGAAAATCACGCAAAAGCGAAAGGCTATAGTCCATGGTGTCGGAGGGCATACTATAGTATGTCGTTTTTCACAATTTCGGAGGATTTGAAAAAAAGGTGAAAATCACGCAAAAGCGAAAGGCTATAGTCCATGGTGTCGGAGGGCATACTATAGTATGTCGTTTTTCACGATTTCGGAGGATTTAAAAAAAAAAGGTGAAAATCACGCAAAAGCGAAAGGCGTGTCGGAGGGCATACTATAGTATGTCGTTTTTCACGATTTCGGAGGATAAAAAAAAAGGTGAAAATCACGCAAAAGCGAAAGGCTATAGTCCATGGTGTCGGAGGGCATACTATAGTATGTCGTTTTTCACGATTTCGGAGGATTTGAAAAAAAGGTGAAAATCACGCAAAAGCGAAAGGCTATAGTCCATGGTGTCGGAGGGCATACTATAGTATGTCGTTTTTCACAATTTCGGAGGATTTGAAAAAAAGGTGAAAATCACGCAAAAGCGAAAGGCTATAGTCCATGGTGTCGGAGGGCATACTATAGTATGTCGTTTTTCACGATTTCGGAGGATTTGAAAAAAAGGTGAAAATCACGCAAAAGCGAAAGGCTATAGTCCATGGTGTCGGAGGGCATACTATAGTATGTCGTTTTTCACGATTTCGGAGGATTTGAAAAAAATGTGAAAATCACGCAAAAGCGATAGGCTATAGTCCATGGTGTCGGAGGGCATACTATAGTATGTCGTTTTTCACGATTTCGGAGGATTAAAAAAAAAGGTGAAAATCACGCAAAAGCGAAAGGCTATAGTCCATGGTGTCGGAGGGCATACTATAGTATGTCGTTTTTCACGATTTCGGAGGATTTAAAAAAAAAGGTGAAAATCACGCAAAAGCGAAAGGCTATAGTCCATGGTCTCGGACCGCATACTAGTATGTCGTTTTTCACGATTTTGGAGGATTTAAAAAAAAAAGGTGAAAATCACGCAAAAGCGAAAGGCTATAGTCCATGGTGTCGGAGGGCATACTATAGTATGTCGTTTTTCACGATTTCGGAGGATTTAAAAAAAAAAGGTGAAAATCACGCAAAAGCGAAAGGCTATAGTCCATGGTGTCGGAGGGCATACTATAGTATGTCGTTTTTCACGATTTCGGAGGATTAAAAAAAAAGGTGAAAATCACGCAAAAGCGAAAGGCTATAGTCCATGGTGTCGGAGGGCATACTATAGTATGTCGTTTTTCACGATTTCGGAGGATTTAAAAAAAAAGGTGAAAATCACGCAAAAGCGAAAGGCTATAGTCCATGGTCTCGGACCGCATACTAGTATGTCGTTTTTCACGATTTTGGAGGATTTAAAAAAAAAAAAGGTGAAAATCACGCAAAAGCGAAAGGCTATAGTCCATGGTGTCGGAGGGCATACTATAGTATGTCGTTTTTCACGATTTCGGAGGATTTGAAAAAAATGTGAAAATCACGCAAAAGCGAAAGGCTATAGTCCATGGTGTCGGAGAGCATACTATAGTATGTCGTTTTTAACGATTTCGGAGGATTAAAAAAAAAGGTGAAAATCACGCAAAAGCGAAAGGCTATAATCCATGGTGTCGGAGGGCATACTATAGTATGTCGTTTTTCACGATTTCGGAGGATTTGAAAAAAATGTGAAAATCACGGAAAAGCGAAAGGCTATAGTCCATGGTGTCGGAGAGCATACTATAGTATGTCGTTTTTAACGATTTCGGAGGATTAAAAAAAAAAGGTGAAAATCACGCAAAAGCGAAAGGCTATAGTCCATGGTGTCGGAGGGCATACTATAGTATGTCGTTTTTCACGATTTCGGAGGATTTGAAAAAAAGGTGAAAATCACGCAAAAGCGAAAGGCTATAGTCCATGGTCTCAGACCGCATACTAGTATGTCGTTTTTCACGATTTTGGAGGATTTAAAAAAAAAAAGGTGAAAATCACGCAAAAGCGAAAGGCTATAGTCCATGGTGTCGGAGGGCATACTATAGTATGTCGTTTTTCACGATTTCGGAGGATTTAAAAAAAAAAGGTGAAAATCACGCAAAAGCGAAAGGCTATAGTCCATGGTGTCGGAGGGCATACTATAGTATGTCGTTTTTCACGATTTCGGAGGATTTAAAAAAAAAGGTGAAAATCACGCAAAAGCGAAAGGCTATAGTCCATGGTCTCGGACCGCATACTAGTATGTCGTTTTTCACGATTTTGGAGGATTTTAAAAAAAAAGGTGAAAATCACGCAAAAGCGAAAGGCTATAGTCCATGGTGTCGGAGGGCATACTATAGTATGTCGTTTTTCACGATTTCGGAGGATTTAAAAAAAAAAGGTGAAAATCACGCAAAAGCGAAAGGCTATAGTCCATGGTGTCGGAGGGCATACTATAGTATGTCGTTTTTCACGATTTTGGAGGATTAAAAAAAAAGGTGAAAATCACGCAAAAGCGAAAGGCTATAGTCCATGGTGTCGGAGGGCATACTATAGTATGTCGTTTTTCACGATTTCGGAGGATTTAAAAAAAAAAGGTGAAAATCACGCAAAAGCGAAAGGCTATAGTCCATGGTCTCGGACCGCATACTAGTATGTCGTTTTTCACGATTTTGGAGGATTTAAAAAAAAAAGGTGAAAATCACGCAAAAGCGAAAGGCTATAGTCCATGGTGTCGGAGGGCATACTATAGTATGTCGTTTTTCACGATTTCGGAGGATTTGAAAAAAAATTGAAAATCACGCAAAAGCGAAAGGCTATAGTCCATGGTGTCGGAGAGCATACTATAGTATGTCGTTTTTAACGATTTCGGAGGATTAAAAAAAAAGGTGAAAATCACGCAAAAGCGAAAGGCTATAGTCCATGGTGTCGGAGGGCATACTATAGTATGTCGTTTTTCACGATTTCGGAGGATTTGAAAAAAAGGTGAAAATCACGCAAAAGCGAAAGGCTATAGTCCATGGTGTCGGAGGGCATACTATAGTATGTCGTTTTTCACGATTTCGGAGGATTTGAAAAAAAGGTGAAAATCACGCAAAAGCGAAAGGCTATAGTCCATGGTGTCGGAGGGCATACTATAGTATGTCGTTTTTCACGATTTCGGAGGATTTGAAAAAAAGGTGAAAATCACGCAAAAGCGAAAGGCTATAGTCCATGGTGTCGGAGGGCATACTATAGTATGTCGTTTTTCACGATTTCGGAGGATTTAAAAAAAAAGGTGAAAATCACGCAAAAGCGAAAGGCTATAGTCCATGGTGTCGGAGGGCATACTATAGTATGTCGTTTTTCACGATTTCGGAGGATTTGAAAAAAAGGTGAAAATCACGCAAAAGCGAAAGGCTATAGTCCATGGTGTCGGAGGGCATACTATAGTATGTCGTTTTTCACGATTTCGGAGGATTTGAAAAAAAGGTGAAAGTCACGCAAAAGCGAAAGGCTATAGTCCATAGTGTCGGAGAGCATACTATAGTATGTCGTTTTTAACGATTTCGGAGGATTTAAAAAAAAGGTGAAAATCACGCGAAAGCAAAAGGCTATAGTCCATGGTGTCGGAGGGCATACTATAGTATGTCGTTTTTCACGATTTCGGAGGATTAAAAAAAAAGGTGAAAATCACGCAAAAGCGAAAGGCTATAGTCCATGGTGTCGGAGGGCATACTATAGTATGTCGTTTTTCACGATTTCGGAGGATTTGAAAAAAAGGTGAAAATCACGCAAAAGCGAAAGGCTATAGTCCATGGTGTCGGAGGGCATACTATAGTATGTCGTTTTTCACGATTTCGGAGGATTTAAAAAAAAAGGTGAAAATCACGCAAAAGCGAAAGGCTATAGTCCATGGTCTCGGACCGCATACTAGTATGTCGTTTTTCACGATTTCGGAGGATTTTAAAAAAAAAGGTGAAAATCACGCAAAAGCGAAAGGCGTGTCGGAGGGCATACTATAGTATGTCGTTTTTCACGATTTCGGAGGAATAAAAAAAAAGGTGAAAATCACGCAAAAGTGAAAGGCTATAGTCCATGGTGTCGGAGGGCATACTATAGTATGTCGTTTTTCACGATTTCGGAGGATTTGAAAAAAAGGTGAAAATCACGCAAAAGCGAAAGGCTATAGTCTATGGTGTCGGAGGGCATACTATAGTATGTCGTTTTTCACGATTTCGGAGGATTTAAAAAAAAAGGTGAAAATCACGCAAAAGCGAAAGGCTATAGTCCATGGTGTCGGAGGGCATACTATAGTATGTCGTTTTTCACGATTTCGGAGGATTTGAAAAAAAGGTGAAAATCACGCAAAAGCGAAAGGCTATAGTCCATGGTGTCGGAGGGCATACTATAGTATGTCGTTTTTCACGATTTCGGAGGATTAAAAAAAAAGGTGAAAATCACGCAAAAGCGAAAGGCTATAGTCCATGGTGTCGGAGGGCATACTATAGTATGTTGTTTTTCACGATTTCGGAGGATTTAAAAAAAAAAGGTGAAAATCACGCAAAAGCGAAAGGCTATAGTCCATGGTCTCGGACCGCATACTAGTATGTCGTTTTTCACGATTTCGGAGGATTTAAAAAAAAAAGGTGAAAATCACGCAAAAGCGAAAGGCTATAGTCCATGGTGTCGGAGGGCATACTATAGTATGTCGTTTTTCACGATTTCGGAGGATTAAAAAAAAAGGTGAAAATCACGCAAAAGCGAAAGGCTATAGTCCATGGTGTCGGAGGGCATACTATAGTATGTCGTTTTTCACGATTTCGGAGGATTTGAAAAAAAGGTGAAAATCACGCAAAAGCGAAAGGCTATAGTCCATGGTGTCGGAGGGCATACTATAGTATGTCGTTTTTCACGATTTCGGAGGATTTAAAAAAAAAGGTGAAAATCACGCAAAAGCGAAAGGCTATAGTCCATGGTGTCGGAGGGCATACTATAGTATGTCGTGTTTCACGATTTCGGAGGATTTTAAAAAAAAAGGTGAAAATCACGCAAAAGCGAAAGGCTATAGTCCATGGTGTCGGAGGGCATACTATATAGTATGTGGTTTTTCACGATTTCGGAGGATTTAAAAAAAAAGGTGAAAATCACGCAAAAGCGAAAGGCTATCGTCCATGGTGTCGGAGGGCATACTATTGTATGTCGTTTTTCACGATTTCGGAGGATTTGAAAAAAAGGTGAAAATCACGCAAAAGCGAAAGGCTATAGTCCATGGTGTCCGAGAGCATACTATAGTATGTCGTTTTTAACGATTTCGGAGGATTTAAAAAAAAGGTGAAAATCACGCAAAAGCAAAAGGCTATAGTCCATGGTGTCGGAGGGCATACTATAGTATGTCGTTTTTCACGATTTCGGAGGATTAAAAAAAAAGGTGAAAATCACGCAAAAGCGAAAGGCTATAGTCCATGGTGTCGGAGGGCATACTATAGTATGTCGTTTTTCACGATTTCGGAGGATTTGAAAAAAAGGTGAAAATCACGCAAAAGCGAAAGGCTATAGTCCATGGTGTGGGAGGGCATACTATAGTATGTCGTTTTTCACGATTTCGGAGGATTTAAAAAAAAAGGTGAAAATCACGCAAAAGCGAAAGGCTATAGTCCATGTTGTCGGAGGGCATACTATAGTATGTCGTTTTTCACGATTTCGGTGGATTTGAAAAAAAGGTGAAAATCACGCAAAAGCGAAAGGCTATAGTCCATGGTGTCGGAGGGCATACTATAGTATGTCGTTTTTCACGATTTCGGAGGATTTGAAAAAAAGGTGAAAATCACGCAAAAGCGAAAGGCTATAGTCCATGGTGTCGGAGGGCATACTATAGTATGTCGTTTTTCACGATTTCGGAGGATTAAAAAAAAAGGTGAAAATCACGCAAAAGCGAAAGGCTATAGTCCATGGTGTCGGAGGGCATACTATAGTATGTCGTTTTTCACGATTTCGGAGGATTTAAAAAAAAAGGTGAAAATCACGCAAAAGCGAAAGGCTATAGTCCATGGTCTCGGACCGCATACTAGTATGTCGTTTTTCACGATTTTGGAGGATTTAAAAAAAAAAGGTGAAAGTCACGCAAAAGCGAAAGGCTATAGTCCATGGTGTCGGAGGGCATACTATAGTATGTCGTTTTTCACGATTTCGGAGGATTTAAAAAAAAAAGGTGAAAATCACGCAAAAGCGAAAGGCTATAGTCCATGGTGTCGGAGGGCATACTATAGTATGTCGTTTTTCACGATTTCGGAGGATTTGAAAAAAAGGTGAAAATCACGCAAAAGCGAAAGGCTATAGTCCATGGTGTCGGAGAGCATACTATAGTATGTCGTTTTTAACGATTTCGGAGGATTTAAAAAAAAGGTGAAAATCACGCGAAAGCAAAAGGCTATAGTCCATGGTGTCGGAGGGCATACTATAGTATGTCGTTTTTCACGATTTCGGAGGATTAAAAAAAAAGGTGAAAATCACGCAAAAGCGAAAGGCTATAGTCCATGGTGTCGGAGGGCATACTATAGTATGTCGTTTTTCACGATTTCGGAGGATTTGAAAAAAAGGTGAAAATCACGCAAAAGCGAAAGGCTATAGTCCATGGTGTCGGAGGGCATACTATAGTATGTCGTTTTTCACGATTTCGGAGGATTTGAAAAAAAGGTGAAAATCACGCAAAAGCGAAAGGCTATAGTCCATGGTGTCGGAGAGCATACTATAGTATGTCGTTTTTAACGATTTCGGAGGATTTAAAAAAAAAGGTGAAAATCACGCGAAAGCAAAAGGCTATAGTCCATGGTGTCGGAGGGCATACTATAGTATGTCGTTTTTCACGATTTTGGAGGATTAAAAAAAAAGGTGAAAATCACGCAAAAGCGAAAGGCTATAGTCCATGGTGTCGGAGGGCATACTATAGTATGTCGTTTTTCACGATTTCGGAGGATTTGAAAAAAAGGTGAAAATCACGCAAAAGTGAAAGGCTATAGTCCATGGTGTCGGAGGGCATACTATAGTATGTCGTTTTTCACGATTTCGGAGGATTTAAAAAAAAAGGTGAAAATCACGCAAAAGCGAAAGGCTATAGTCCATGGTCTCGGACCGCATACTAGTATGTCGTTTTTCACGATTTCGGAGGATTTTTAAAAAAAAATGTGAAAATCACGCAAAAGCGAAAGGCTATAGTCCATGGTGTCGGAGGGCATACTATAGTATGTCGTTTTTCACGATTTCGGAGGATTTGAAAAAAAGGTGAAAATCACGCAAAAGCGAAAGGCTATAGTCCATGGTGTCGGAGGGCATACTATAGTATGTCGTTTTTCACGATTTCGGAGGATTTGAAAAAAAGGTGAAAATCACGCAAAAGCGAAAGGCTATAGTCCATGGTGTCGGAGAGCATACTATAGTATGTCGTTTTTAACGATTTCGGAGGATTTAAAAAAAAAGGTGAAAATCACGCGAAAGCAAAAGGCTATAGTCCATGGTGTCGGAGGGCATACTATAGTATGTCGTTTTTCACGATTTCGGAGGATTAAAAAAAAAGGTGAAAATCACGCAAAAGCGAAAGGCTATAGTCCATGGTGTCGGAGGGCATACTATAGTATGTCGTTTTTCACGATTTCGGAGGATTTGAAAAAAAGGTGAAAATCACGCAAAAGCGAAAGGCTATAGTCCATGGTGTCGGAGGGCATACTATAGTATGTCGTTTTTCACGATTTCGGAGGATTTAAAAAAAAAGGTGAAAATCACGCAAAAGCGAAAGGCTATAGTCCATGGTCTCGGACCGCATACTAGTATGTCGTTTTTCACGATTTCGGAGGATTTTTAAAAAAAAATGTGAAAATCACGCAAAAGCGAAAGGCGTGTCGGAGGGCATACTATAGTATGTCGTTTTTCACGATTTCGGAGGATTAAAAAAAAAGGTGAAAATCACGCAAAAGCGAAAGGCTATAGTCCATGGTGTCGGAGGGCATACTATAGTATGTCGTTTTTCACGATTTCGGAGGATTTGAAAAAAAGGTGAAAATCACGCAAAAGCGAAAGGCTATAGTCCATGGTGTCGGAGGGCATACTATAGTATGTCGTTTTTCACGATTTCGGAGGATTTAAAAAAAAAGGTGAAAATCACGCAAAAGCGAAAGGCTATAGTCCATGGTGTCGGAGGGCATACTATAGTATGTCGTTTTTCACGATTTCGGAGGATTTGAAAAAAAGGTGAAAATCACGCAAAAGCGAAAGGCTATAGTCCATGGTGTCGGAGGGCATACTATAGTATGTCGTTTTTCACGATTTCGGAGGATTTGAAAAAAAGGTGAAAATCACGCAAAAGCGAAAGGCTATAGTCCATGGTGTCGGAGGGCATACTATAGTATGTCGTTTTTCACGATTTCGGAGGATTTGGAAAAAAAGGTGAAAATCACGCAAAAGCGAAAGGCTATAGTCCATGGTGTCGGAGGGCATACTATAGTATGTCGTTTTTCACGATTTCGGAGGATTTGAAAAAAAGGTGAAAATCACGCAAAAGCGAAAGGCTATAGTCCATGGTGTCGGAGGGCATACTATAGTATGTCGTTTTTCACGATTTCGGAGGATTAAAAAAAAAGGTGAAAATCACGCAAAAGCGAAAGGCTATAGTCCATGGTCTCGGACCGCATACTAGTATGTCGTTTTTCACGATTTCGGAGGATTTAAAAAAAAAAGGTGAAAATCACGCAAAAGCGAAAGGCGTGTCGGAGGGCATACTATAGTATGTCGTTTTTCACGATTTCGGAGGATTAAAAAAAAAGGTGAAAATCACGCAAAAGCGAAAGGCTATAGTCCATGGTGTCGGAGGGCATACTATAGTATGTCGTTTTTCACGATTTCGGAGGATTTGAAAAAAAGGTGAAAATCACGCAAAAGCGAAAGGCTATAGTCCATGGTGTCGGAGGGCATACTATAGTATGTCGTGTTTCACGATTTCGGAGGATTTTAAAAAAAAAGGTGAAAATCACGCAAAAGCGAAAGGCTATAGTCCATGGTGTCGGAGGGCATACTATATAGTATGTGGTTTTTCACGATTTCGGAGGATTTAAAAAAAAAGGTGAAAATCACGCAAAAGCGAAAGGCTATCGTCCATGGTGTCGGAGGGCATACTATTGTATGTCGTTTTTCACGATTTCGGAGGATTTGAAAAAAAGGTGAAAATCACGCAAAAGCGAAAGGCTATAGTCCATGGTGTCCGAGAGCATACTATAGTATGTCGTTTTTAACGATTTCGGAGGATTTAAAAAAAAAGGTGAAAATCACGCAAAAGCAAAAGGCTATAGTCCATGGTGTCGGAGGGCATACTATAGTATGTCGTTTTTCACGATTTCGGAGGATTAAAAAAAAAGGTGAAAATCACGCAAAAGCGAAAGGCTATAGTCCATGGTGTCGGAGGGCATACTATAGTATGTCGTTTTTCACGATTTCGGAGGATTTGAAAAAAAGGTGAAAATCACGCAAAAGCGAAAGGCTATAGTCCATGGTGTGGGAGGGCATACTATAGTATGTCGTTTTTCACGATTTCGGAGGATTTAAAAAAAAAAGGTGAAAATCACGCAAAAGCGAAAGGCTATAGTCCATGTTGTCGGAGGGCATACTATATTATGTCGTTTTTCACGATTTCGGAGGATTTGAAAAAAAGGTGAAAATCACGCAAAAGCGAAAGGCTATAGTCCATGGTGTCGGAGGGCATACTATAGTATGTCGTTTTTCACGATTTCGGAGGATTTGAAAAAAAGGTGAAAATCACGCAAAAGCGAAAGGCTATAGTCCATGGTGTCGGAGGGCATACTATAGTATGTCGTTTTTCACGATTTCGGAGGATTAAAAAAAAAGGTGAAAATCACGCAAAAGCGAAAGGCTATAGTCCATGGTGTCGGAGGGCATACTATAGTATGTCGTTTTTCACGATTTCGGAGGATTTAAAAAAAAAGGTGAAAATCACGCAAAAGCGAAAGGCTATAGTCCATGGTCTCGGACCGCATACTAGTATGTCGTTTTTCACGATTTTGGAGGATTTAAAAAAAAAAGGTGAAAATCACGCAAAAGCGAAAGGCTATAGTCCATGGTGTCGGAGGGCATACTATAGTATGTCGTTTTTCACGATTTCGGAGGATTTAAAAAAAAAAGGTGAAAATCACGCAAAAGCGAAAGGCTATAGTCCATGGTGTCGGAGGGCATACTATAGTATGTCGTTTTTCACGATTTCGGAGGATTTGAAAAAAAGGTGAAAATCACGCAAAAGCGAAAGGCTATAGTCCATGGTGTCGGAGAGCATACTATAGTATGTCGTTTTTAACGATTTCGGAGGATTTAAAAAAAAGGTGAAAATCACGCGAAAGCAAAAGGCTATAGTCCATGGTGTCGGAGGGCATACTATAGTATGTCGTTTTTCACGATTTCGGAGGATTAAAAAAAAAGGTGAAAATCACGCAAAAGCGAAAGGCTATAGTCCATGGTGTCGGAGGGCATACTATAGTATGTCGTTTTTCACGATTTCGGAGGATTTGAAAAAAAGGTGAAAATCACGCAAAAGCGAAAGGCTATAGTCCATGGTGTCGGAGGGCATACTATAGTATGTCGTTTTTCACGATTTCGGAGGATTTGAAAAAAAGGTGAAAATCACGCAAAAGCGAAAGGCTATAGTCCATGGTGTCGGAGAGCATACTATAGTATGTCGTTTTTAACGATTTCGGAGGATTTAAAAAAAAAGGTGAAAATCACGCGAAAGCAAAAGGCTATAGTCCATGGTGTCGGAGGGCATACTATAGTATGTCGTTTTTCACGATTTCGGAGGATTAAAAAAAAAGGTGAAAATCACGCAAAAGCGAAAGGCTATAGTCCATGGTGTCGGAGGGCATACTATAGTATGTCGTTTTTCACGATTTCGGAGGATTTGAAAAAAAGGTGAAAATCACGCAAAAGCGAAAGGCTATAGTCCATGGTGTCGGAGGGCATACTATAGTATGTCGTTTTTCACGATTTCGGAGGATTTAAAAAAAAAGGTGAAAATCACGCAAAAGCGAAAGGCTATAGTCCATGGTCTCGGACCGCATACTAGTATGTCGTTTTTCACGATTTCGGAGGATTTTTAAAAAAAAATGTGAAAATCACGCAAAAGCGAAAGGCGTGTCGGAGGGCATACTATAGTATGTCGTTTTTCACGATTTCGGAGGATTAAAAAAAAAGGTGAAAATCACGCAAAAGCGAAAGGCTATAGTCCATGGTGTCGGAGGGCATACTATAGTATGTCGTTTTTCACGATTTCGGAGGATTTGAAAAAAAGGTGAAAATCACGCAAAAGCGAAAGGCTATAGTCCATGGTGTCGGAGGGCATACTATAGTATGTCGTTTTTCACGATTTCGGAGGATTTAAAAAAAAAGGTGAAAATCACGCAAAAGCGAAAGGCTATAGTCCATGGTGTCGGAGGGCATACTATAGTATGTCGTTTTTCACGATTTCGGAGGATTTGAAAAAAAGGTGAAAATCACGCAAAAGCGAAAGGCTATAGTCCATGGTGTCGGAGGGCATACTATAGTATGTCGTTTTTCACGATTTCGGAGGATTTGAAAAAAAGGTGAAAATCACGCAAAAGCGAAAGGCTATAGTCCATGGTGTCGGAGGGCATACTATGGTATGTCGTTTTTCACGATTTCGGAGGATTTAAAAAAAAAGGTGAAAATCACGCAAAAGCGAAAGGCTATAGTCCATGGTGTCGGAGGGCATACTATAGTATGTCGTTTTTCACGATTTCGGAGGATTTGGAAAAAAAGGTGAAAATCACGCAAAAGCGAAAGGCTATAGTCCATGGTGTCGGAGGGCATACTATAGTATGTCGTTTTTCACGATTTCGGAGGATTAAAAAAAAAGGTGAAAATCACGCAAAAGCGAAAGGCTATAGTCCATGGTGTCGGAGGGCATACTATAGTATGTCGTTTTTCACGATTTCGGAGGATTTGAAAAAAAGGTGAAAATCACGCAAAAGCGAAAGGCTATAGTCCATGGTGTCGGAGGGCATACTATAGTATGTCGTTTTTCACGATTTCGGAGGATTTAAAAAAAAAGGTGAAAATCACGCAAAAGCGAAAGGCTATAGTCCATGGTGTCGGAGGGCATACTATAGTATGTCGTTTTTCACGATTTCGGAGGATTTGAAAAAAAGGTGAAAATCACGCAAAAGCGAAAGGCTATAGTCCATGGTGTCGGAGGGCATACTATAGTATGTCGTTTTTCACGATTTCGGAGGATTTGAAAAAAAGGTGAAAATCACGCAAAAGCGAAAGGCTATAGTCCATGGTGTCGGAGGGCATACTATAGTATGTCGTTTTTCACGATTTCGGAGGATTTGAAAAAAAGGTGAAAATCACGCAAAAGCGAAAGGCTATAGTCCATGGTGTCGGAGGGCATACTATAGTATGTCGTTTTTCACGATTTCGGAGGATTTAAAAAAAAAGGTGAAAATCACGCAAAAGCGAAAGGCTATAGTCCATGGTCTCGGACCGCATACTAGTATGTCGTTTTTCACGATTTCGGAGGATTTTTAAAAAAAAGGTGAAAATCACGCAAAAGCGAAAGGCTATAGTCCATGGTGTCGGAGGGCATACTATAGTATGTCGTTTTTCACGATTTCGGAGGATTTGAAAAAAAGGTGAAAATCACGCAAAAGCGAAAGGCTATAGTCCATGGTGTCGGAGGGCATACTATAGTATGTCGTTTTTCACGATTTCGGAGGATTTAAAAAAAAAGGTGAAAATCACGCAAAAGCGAAAGGCTATAGTCCATGGTGTCGGAGGGCATACTATAGTATGTCGTTTTTCACGATTTCGGAGGATTTGAAAAAAAGGTGAAAATCACGCAAAAGCGAAAGGCTATAGTCCATGGTGTCGGAGGGCATACTATAGTATGTCGTTTTTCACGATTTCGGAGGATTTGAAAAAAAGGTGAAAATCACGCAAAAGCGAAAGGCTATAGTCCATGGTGTCGGAGGGCATACTATAGTATGTCGTTTTTCACGATTTCGGAGGATTTGAAAAAAAGGTGAAAATCACGCAAAAGCGAAAGGCTATAGTCCATGGTGTGGGAGGGCATACTATAGTATGTCGTTTTTCACGATTTCGGAGGATTTTAAAAAAAAGGTGAAAATCACGCAAAAGCGAAAGGCTATAGTCCATGTTGTCGGAGGGCATACTATAGTATGTCGTTTTTCACGATTTCGGAGGATTTGAAAAAAAGGTGAAAATCACGCAAAAGCGAAAGGCTATAGTCCATGGTGTCGGAGGGCATACTATAGTATGTCGTTTTTCACGATTTCGGAGGATTTGAAAAAAAGGTGAAAATCACGCAAAAGCGAAAGGCTATAGTCCATGGTGTCGGAGGGCATACTATAGTATGTCGTTTTTCACGATTTCGGAGGATTAAAAAAAAAGGTGAAAATCACGCAAAAGCGAAAGGCTATAGTCCATGGTGTCGGAGGGCATACTATAGTATGTCGTTTTTCACGATTTCGGAGGATTTAAAAAAAAAGGTGAAAATCACGCAAAAGCGAAAGGCTATAGTCCATGGTCTCGGACCGCATACTAGTATGTCGTTTTTCACGATTTTGGAGGATTTAAAAAAAAAAGGTGAAAATCACGCAAAAGCGAAAGGCTATAGTCCATGGTGTCGGAGGGCATACTATAGTATGTCGTTTTTCACGATTTCGGAGGATTTAAAAAAAAAAGGTGAAAATCACGCAAAAGCGAAAGGCTATAGTCCATGGTGTCGGAGGGCATACTATAGTATGTGGTTTTTCACGATTTTGGAGGATTTAAAAAAAAAGGTGAAAATCACGCAAAAGCGAAAGGCTATAGTCCATGGTGTCGGAGGGCATACTATAGTATGTCGTTTTTCACGATTTCGGAGGATTTGAAAAAAAGGTGAAAATCACGCAAAAGCGAAAGGCTATAGTCCATGGTGTCGGAGAGCATACTATAGTATGTCGTTTTTAACGATTTCGGAGGATTTAAAAAAAAGGTGAAAATCACGCGAAAGCAAAAGGCTATAGTCCATGGTGTCGGAGGGCATACTATAGTATGTCGTTTTTCACGATTTCGGAGGATTTGAAAAAAAGGTGAAAATCACGCAAAAGCGAAAGGCTATAGTCCATGGTGTCGGAGGGCATACTATAGTATGTCGTTTTTCACGATTTCGGAGGATTTGAAAAAAAGGTGAAAATCACGCAAAAGCGAAAGGCTATAGTCCATGGTGTCGGAGAGCATACTATAGTATGTCGTTTTTAACGATTTCGGAGGATTTAAAAAAAAAGGTGAAAATCACGCGAAAGCAAAAGGCTATAGTCCATGGTGTCGGAGGGCATACTATAGTATGTCGTTTTTCACGATTTCGGAGGATTTAAAAAAAAAGGTGAAAATCACGCAAAAGCGAAAGGCTATAGTCCATGGTGTCGGAGGGCATACTATAGTATGTCGTTTTTCACGATTTCGGAGGATTTGAAAAAAAGGTGAAAATCACGCAAAAGCGAAAGGCTATAGTCCATGGTGTCGGAGGGCATACTATAGTATGTCGTTTTTCACGATTTCGGAGGATTTAAAAAAAAAGGTGAAAATCACGCAAAAGCGAAAGGCTATAGTCCATGGTGTCGGAGGGCATACTATAGTATGTCGTTTTTCACGATTTCGGAGGATTTGAAAAAAAGGTGAAAATCACGCAAAAGCGAAAGGCTATAGTCCATGGTGTCGGAGGGCATACTATAGTATGTCGTTTTTCACGATTTCGGAGGATTTGAAAAAAAGGTGAAAATCACGCAAAAGCGAAAGGCTATAGTCCATGGTGTCGGAGGGCATACTATAGTATGTCGTTTTTCACGATTTCGGAGGATTAAAAAAAAAGGTGAAAATCACGCAAAAGCGAAAGGCTATAGTCCATGGTCTCGGACCGCATACTAGTATGTCGTTTTTCACGATTTTGGAGGATTTAAAAAAAAAGTGAAAATCACGCAAAAGCGAAAGGCTATAGTCCATGGTGTCGGAGGGCATACTATAGTATGTCGTTTTTCACGATTTCGGAGGATTTGAAAAAAAGGTGAAAATCACGCAAAAGCGAAAGGCTATAGTCCATGGTGTCGGAGGGCATACTATAGTATGTCGTTTTTCACGATTTCGGAGGATTTAAAAAAAAAGGTGAAAATCACGCAAAAGCGAAAGGCTATAGTCCATGGTCTCGGACCGCATACTAGTATGTCGTTTTTCACGATTTCGGAGGATTTAAAAAAAAAAGGTGAAAATCACGCAAAAGCGAAAGGCGTGTCGGAGGGCATACTATAGTATGTCGTTTTTCACGATTTCGGAGGATTAAAAAAAAAGGTGAAAATCACGCAAAAGCGAAAGGCTATAGTCCATGGTGTCGGAGGGCATACTATAGTATGTCGTTTTTCACGATTTCGGAGGATTTGAAAAAAAGGTGAAAATCACGCAAAAGCGAAAGGCTATAGTCCATGGTGTCGGAGGGCATACTATAGTATGTCGTTTTTCACGATTTCGGAGGATTTAAAAAAAAAGGTGAAAATCACGCAAAAGCGAAAGGCTATAGTCCATGGTGTCGGAGGGCATACTATAGTATGTCGTTTTTCACGATTTCGGAGGATTTGAAAAAAAGGTGAAAATCACGCAAAAGCGAAAGGCTATAGTCCATGGTGTCGGAGGGCATACTATAGTATGTCGTTTTTCACGATTTCGGAGGATTTGAAAAAAAGGTGAAAATCACGCAAAAGCGAAAGGCTATAGTCCATGGTGTCGGAGGGCATACTATAGTATGTCGTTTTTCACGATTTCGGAGGATTAAAAAAAAAGGTGAAAATCACGCAAAAGCGAAAGGCTATAGTCCATGGTGTCGGAGGGCATACTATAGTATGTCGTTTTTCACGATTTCGGAGGATTTAAAAAAAAAGGTGAAAATCACGCAAAAGCGAAAGGCTATAGTCCATGGTCTCGGACCGCATACTAGTATGTCGTTTTTCACGATTTTGGAGGATTTAAAAAAAAAAGGTGAAAATCACGCAAAAGCGAAAGGCTATAGTCCATGGTGTCGGAGGGCATACTATAGTATGTCGTTTTTCACGATTTCGGAGGATTTAAAAAAATAAGGTGAAAATCACGCAAAAGCGAAAGGCTATAGTCCATGGTGTCGGAGGGCATACTATAGTATGTCGTTTTTCACGATTTCGGAGGATTAAAAAAAAAGGTGAAAATCACGCAAAAGCGAAAGGCTATAGTCCATGGTGTCGGAGGGCATACTATAGTATGTCGTTTTTCACGATTTCGGAGGATTTAAAAAAAAAGGTGAAAATCACGCAAAAGCGAAAGGCTATAGTCCATGGTCTCGGACCGCATACTAGTATGTCGTTTTTCACGATTTTGGAGGATTTAAAAAAAAAAGGTGAAAATCACGCAAAAGCGAAAGGCTATAGTCCATGGTGTCGGAGGGCATACTATAGTATGTCGTTTTTCACGATTTCGGAGGATTTAAAAAAAAAAGGTGAAAATCACGCAAAAGCGAAAGGCTATAGTCCATGGTGTCGGAGGGCATACTATAGTATGTGGTTTTTCACGATTTCGGAGGATTTAAAAAAAAAGGTGAAAATCACGCAAAAGCGAAAGGCTATAGTCCATGGTGTCGGAGGGCATACTATAGTATGTCGTTTTTCACGATTTCGGAGGATTTGAAAAAAATGTGAAAATCACGCAAAAGCGAAAGGCTATAGTCCATGGTGTCGGAGGGCATACTATAGTATGTCGTTTTTCACGATTTCGGAGGATTTAAAAAAAAAAGGTGAAAATCACGCAAAAGCGAAAGGCGTGTCGGAGGGCATACTATAGTATGTCGTTTTTCACGATTTCGGAGGATTAAAAAAAAAGGTGAAAATCACGCAAAAGCGAAAGGCTATAGTCCATGGTGTCGGAGGGCATACTATAGTATGTCGTTTTTCACGATTTCGGAGGATTTGAAAAAAAGGTGAAAATCACGCAAAAGCGAAAGGCTATAGTCCATGGTGTCGGAGGGCATACTATAGTATGTCGTTTTTCACGATTTCGGAGGATTTAAAAAAAAAGGTGAAAATCACGCAAAAGCGAAAGGCTATAGTCCATGGTGTCGGAGGGCATACTATAGTATGTCGTTTTTCACGATTTCGGAGGATTTGAAAAAAAGGTGAAAATCACGCAAAAGCGAAAGGCTATAGTCCATGGTGTCGGAGGGCATACTATAGTATGTCGTTTTTCACGATTTCGGAGGATTTGAAAAAAAAGGTGAAAATCACGCAAAAGCGAAAGGCTATAGTCCATGGTGTCGGAGGGCATACTATAGTATGTCGTTTTTCACGATTTCGGAGGATTTGAAAAAAATGTGAAAATCACGCAAAAGCGAAAGGCTATAGTCCATGGTGTCGGAGGGCATACTATAGTATGTCGTTTTTCACGATTTCGGAGGATTTAAAAAAAAAGGTGAAAATCACGCAAAAGCGAAAGGCGTGTCGGAGGGCATACTATAGTATGTCGTTTTTCACGATTTCGGAGGATTAAAAAAAAAGGTGAAAATCACGCAAAAGCGAAAGGCTATAGTCCATGGTGTCGGAGGGCATACTATAGTATGTCGTTTTTCACGATTTCGGAGGATTTGAAAAAAAGGTGAAAATCACGCAAAAGCGAAAGGCTATAGTCCATGGTGTCGGAGGGCATACTATAGTATGTCGTTTTTCACGATTTCGGAGGATTTAAAAAAAAAGGTGAAAATCACGCAAAAGCGAAAGGCTATAGTCCATGGTGTCGGAGGGCATACTATAGTATGTCGTTTTTCACGATTTCGGAGGATTTGAAAAAAAGGTGAAAATCACGCAAAAGCGAAAGGCTATAGTCCATGGTGTCGGAGGGCATACTATAGTATGTCGTTTTTCACGATTTCGGAGGATTTGAAAAAAAGGTGAAAATCACGCAAAAGCGAAAGGCTATAGTCCATGGTGTCGGAGGGCATACTATAGTATGTCGTTTTTCACGATTTCGGAGGATTAAAAAAAAAGGTGAAAATCACGCAAAAGCGAAAGGCTATAGTCCATGGTCTCGGACCGCATACTAGTATGTCGTTTTTCACGATTTTGGAGGATTTAAAAAAAAAAGGTGAAAATCACGCAAAAGCGAAAGGCTATAGTCCATGGTGTCGGAGGGCATACTATAGTATGTCGTTTTTCACGATTTCGGAGGATTTGAAAAAAAAAGGTGAAAATCACGCAAAAGCGAAAGGCTATAGTCCATGGTGTCGGAGGGCATACTATAGTATGTGGTTTTTCACGATTTCGGAGGATTTAAAAAAAAAGGTGAAAATCACGCAAAAGCGAAAGGCTATAGTCCATGGTGTCGGAGGGCATACTATAGTATGTCGTTTTTCACGATTTCGGAGGATTTGAAAAAAAGGTGAAAATCACGCAAAAGCGAAAGGCTATAGTCCATGGTGTCGGAGAGCATACTATAGTATGTCGTTTTTAACGATTTCGGAGGATTAAAAAAAAAGGTGAAAATCACGCAAAAGCGAAAGGCTATAGTCCATGGTCTCGGACCGCATACTAGTATGTCGTTTTTCACGATTTCGGAGGATTTAAAAAAAAAAGGTGAAAATCACGCAAAAGCGAAAGGCTATAGTCCATGGTGTCGGAGGGCATACTATAGTATGTCGTTTTTCACGATTTCGGAGGATTTGAAAAAAAGGTGAAAATCACGCAAAAGCGAAAGGCTATAGTCCATGGTGTCGGAGGGCATACTATAGTATGTCGTTTTTCACGATTTCGGAGGATTTAAAAAAAAAGGTGAAAATCACGCAAAAGCGAAAGGCTATAGTCCATGGTGTCGGAGGGCATACTATAGTATGTCGTTTTTCACGATTTCGGAGGATTTGAAAAAAAGGTGAAAATCACGCAAAAGCGAAAGGCTATAGTCCATGGTGTCGGAGGGCATACTATAGTATGTCGTTTTTCACGATTTCGGAGGATTTGAAAAAAAGGTGAAAATCACGCAAAAGCGAAAGGCTATAGTCCATGGTGTCGGAGGGCATACTATAGTATGTCGTTTTTCACGATTTCGGAGGATTAAAAAAAAAGGTGAAAATCACGCAAAAGCGAAAGGCTATAGTCCATGGTCTCGGACCGCATACTAGTATGTCGTTTTTCACGATTTTGGAGGATTTAAAAAAAAAAGGTGAAAATCACGCAAAAGCGAAAGGCTATAGTCCATGGTGTCGGAGGGCATACTATAGTATGTCGTTTTTCACGATTTCGGAGGATTTAAAAAAAAAAGGTGAAAATCACGCAAAAGCGAAAGGCTATAGTCCATGGTGTCGGAGGGCATACTATAGTATGTGGTTTTTCACGATTTCGGAGGATTTAAAAAAAAAGGTGAAAATCACGCAAAAGCGAAAGGCTATAGTCCATGGTGTCGGAGGGCATACTATAGTATGTCGTTTTTCACGATTTCGGAGGATTTGAAAAAAAGGTGAAAATCACGCAAAAGCGAAAGGCTATAGTCCATGGTGTCGGAGAGCATACTATAGTATGTCGTTTTTAACGATTTCGGAGGATTTAAAAAAAAGGTGAAAATCACGCGAAAGCAAAAGGCTATAGTCCATGGTGTCGGAGGGCATACTATAGTATGTCGTTTTTCACGATTTCGGAGGATTAAAAAAAGAAGGTGAAAATCACGCAAAAGCGAAAGGCTATAGTCCATGGTGTCGGAGGGCATACTATAGTATGTCGTTTTTCACGATTTCGGAGGATTTGAAAAAAAGGTGAAAATCACGCAAAAGCGAAAGGCTATAGTCCATGGTGTCGGAGGGCATACTATAGTATGTCGTTTTTCACGATTTCGGAGGATTAAAAAAAAAGGTGAAAATCACGCAAAAGCGAAAGGCTATAGTCCATGGTCTCGGACCGCATACTAGTATGTCGTTTTTCACGATTTTGGAGGATTTAAAAAAAAGGTGAAAATCACGCAAAAGCGAAAGGCTATAGTCCATGGTCTCGGACCGCATACTAGTATGTCGTTTTTCACGATTTTGGAGGATTTAAAAAAAAAAGGTGAAAATCACGCAAAAGCGAAAGGCTATAGTCCATGGTGTCGGAGGGCATACTATAGTATGTCGTTTTTCACGATTTCGGAGGATTTAAAAAAAAAAGGTGAAAATCACGCAAAAGCGAAAGGCTATAGTCCATGGTGTCGGAGGGCATACTATAGTATGTGGTTTTTCACGATTTCGGAGGATTTAAAAAAAAAGGTGAAAATCACGCAAAAGCGAAAGGCTATAGTCCATGGTGTCGGAGGGCATACTATAGTATGTCGTTTTTCACGATTTCGGAGGATTTGAAAAAAAGGTGAAAATCACGCAAAAGCGAAAGGCTATAGTCCATGGTGTCGGAGAGCATACTATAGTATGTCGTTTTTAACGATTTCGGAGGATTTAAAAAAAAGGTGAAAATCACGCGAAAGCAAAAGGCTATAGTCCATGGTGTCGGAGGGCATACTATAGTATGTCGTTTTTCACGATTTCGGAGGATTAAAAAAAGAAGGTGAAAATCACGCAAAAGCGAAAGGCTATAGTCCATGGTGTCGGAGGGCATACTATAGTATGTCGTTTTTCACGATTTCGGAGGATTTGAAAAAAAGGTGAAAATCACGCAAAAGCGAAAGGCTATAGTCCATGGTGTCGGAGGGCATACTATAGTATGTCGTTTTTCACGATTTCGGAGGATTAAAAAAAAAGGTGAAAATCACGCAAAAGCGAAAGGCTATAGTCCATGGTCTCGGACCGCATACTAGTATGTCGTTTTTCACGATTTTGGAGGATTTAAAAAAATAAGTGAAAATCACGCAAAAGCGAAAGGCTATAGTCCATGGTGTCGGAGGGCATACTATAGTATGTCGTTTTTCACGATTTCGGAGGATTTAAAAAAGAAGGTGAAAATCACGCAAAAGCGAAAGGCTATAGTCCATGGTGTCGGAGGGCATACTATAGTATGTCGTTTTTCACGATTTCGGAGGATTTGAAAAAAAGGTGAAAATCACGCAAAAGCGAAAGGCTATAGTCCATGGTGTCGGAGGGCATACTATAGTATGTCGTTTTTCACGATTTCGGAGGATTAAAAAAAAAGGTGAAAATCACGCAAAAGCGAAAGGCTATAGTCCATGGTCTCGGACCGCATACTAGTATGTCGTTTTTCACGATTTTGGAGGATTTAAAAAAAAGGTGAAAATCACGCAAAAGCGAAAGGCTATAGTCCATGGTCTCGGACCGCATACTAGTATGTCGTTTTTCACGATTTTGGAGGATTTAAAAAAAAAAGGTGAAAATCACGCAAAAGCGAAAGGCTATAGTCCATGGTGTCGGAGGGCATACTATAGTATGTCGTTTTTCACGATTTCGGAGGATTTAAAAAAAAAAGGTGAAAATCACGCAAAAGCGAAAGGCTATAGTCCATGGTGTCGGAGGGCATACTATAGTATGTGGTTTTTCACGATTTCGGAGGATTTAAAAAAAAAGGTGAAAATCACGCAAAAGCGAAAGGCTATAGTCCATGGTGTCGGAGGGCATACTATAGTATGTCGTTTTTCACGATTTCGGAGGATTTGAAAAAAAGGTGAAAATCACGCAAAAGCGAAAGGCTATAGTCCATGGTGTCGGAGAGCATACTATAGTATGTCGTTTTTAACGATTTCGGAGGATTTAAAAAAAAGGTGAAAATCACGCGAAAGCAAAAGGCTATAGTCCATGGTGTCGGAGGGCATACTATAGTATGTCGTTTTTCACGATTTCGGAGGATTTAAAAAAAAAAGTGAAAATCACGCAAAAGCGAAAGGCTATAGTCCATGGTGTCGGAGGGCATACTATAGTATGTGGTGTTTCACGATTTCGGAGGATTTAAAAAAAAAGGTGAAAATCACGCAAAAGCGAAAGGCTATAGTCCATGGTGTCGGAGGGCATACTATAGTATGTCGTTTTTCACGATTTCGGAGGATTTGAAAAAAAGGTGAAAATCACGCAAAAGCGAAAGGCTATAGTCCATGTTGTCGGAGAGCATACTATAGTATGTCGTTTTTAACGATTTCGGAGGATTAAAAAAAAAGGTGAAAATCACGCAAAAGCGAAAGGCTATAGTCCATGGTCTCGGACCGCATACTAGTATGTCGTTTTTCACGATTTCGGAGGATTTAAAAAAAAAAGGTGAAAATCACGCAAAAGCGTGAGGGCATACTATAGTATGTCGTTTTTCACGATTTCGGAGGATTTGAAAAAAAGGTGAAAATCACGCAAAAGCGAAAGGCTATAGTCCATGGTGTCGGAGGGCATACTATAGTATGTCGTTTTTCACGATTTCGGAGGATTTAAAAAAAAAGGTGAAAATCACGCAAAAGCGAAAGGCTATAGTCCATGGTGTCGGAGGGCATACTATAGTATGTCGTTTTTCACGATTTCGGAGGATTTGAAAAAAAAGTGAAAATCACGCAAAAGCGAAAGGCTATAGTCCATGGTGTCGGAGGGCATACTATAGTATGTCGTTTTTCACGATTTCGGAGGATTTGAAAAAAAGGTGAAAATCACGCAAAAGCGAAAGGCTATAGTCCATGGTGTCGGAGGGCATACTATAGTATGTCGTTTTTCACGATTTCGGAGGATTAAAAAAAAAGGTGAAAATCACGCAAAAGCGAAAGGCTATAGTCCATGGTCTCGGACCGCATACTAGTATGTCGTTTTTCACGATTTTGGAGGATTTAAAAAAAAAAGGTGAAAATCACGCAAAAGCGAAAGGCTATAGTCCATGGTGTCGGAGGGCATACTATAGTATGTCGTTTTTCACGATTTCGGAGGATTTGAAAAAAAGGTGAAAATCACGCAAAAGCGAAAGGCTATAGTCCATGGTGTCGGAGAGCATACTATAGTATGTCGTTTTTAACGATTTCGGAGGATTAAAAAAAAAGGTGAAAATCACGCAAAAGCGAAAGGCTATAGTCCATGGTCTCGGACCGCATACTAGTATGTCGTTTTTCACGATTTCGGAGGATTTAAAAAAAAAAGTTGAAAATCACGCAAAAGCGAAAGGCTATAGTCCATGGTGTCGGAGGGCATACTATAGTATGTCGTTTTTCACGATTTCGGAGGATTTGAAAAAAAGGTGAAAATCACGCAAAAGCGAAAGGCTATAGTCCATGGTGTCGGAGGGCATACTATAGTATGTCGTTTTTCACGATTTCGGAGGATTTAAAAAAAAAGGTGAAAATCACGCAAAAGCGAAAGGCTATAGTCCATGGTGTCGGAGGGCATACTATAGTATGTCGTTTTTCACGATTTCGGAGGATTTGAAAAAAAGGTGAAAATCACGCAAAAGCGAAAGGCTATAGTCCATGGTGTCGGAGGGCATACTATAGTATGTCGTTTTTCACGATTTCGGAGGATTTGAAAAAAAGGTGAAAATCACGCAAAAGCGAAAGGCTATAGTCCATGGTGTCGGAGGGCATACTATAGTATGTCGTTTTTCACGATTTCGGAGGATTAAAAAAAAAGGTGAAAATCACGCAAAAGCGAAAGGCTATAGTCCATGGTCTCGGACCGCATACTAGTATGTCGTTTTTCACGATTTTGGAGGATTTAAAAAAAAAAGGTGAAAATCACGCAAAAGCGAAAGGCTATAGTCCATGGTGTCGGAGGGCATACTATAGTATGTCGTTTTTCACGATTTCGGAGGATTTTAAAAAAAAAGGTGAAAATCACGCAAAAGCGAAAGGCTATAGTCCATGGTGTCGGAGGGCATACTATAGTATGTGGTTTTTCACGATTTCGGAGGATTTAAAAAAAAAGGTGAAAATCACGCAAAAGCGAAAGGCTATAGTCCATGGTGTCGGAGGGCATACTATAGTATGTCGTTTTTCACGATTTCGGAGGATTTGAAAAAAAGGTGAAAATCACGCAAAAGCGAAAGGCTATAGTCCATGGTGTCGGAGAGCATACTATAGTATGTCGTTTTTAACGATTTCGGAGGATTAAAAAAAAGGTGAAAATCACGCAAAAGCAAAAGGCTATAGTCCATGGTGTCGGAGGGCATACTATAGTATGTCGTTTTTCACGATTTCGGAGGATTACAAAAAAAGGTGAAAATCACGCAAAAGCGAAAGGCTATAGTCCATGGTGTCGGAGGGCATACTATAGTATGTCGTTTTTCACGATTTCGGAGGATTTGAAAAAAAGGTGAAAATCACGCAAAAGCGAAAGGCTATAGTCCATGGTGTCGGAGGGCATACTATAGTATGTCGTTTTTCACGATTTCGGAGGATTTGAAAAAAAGGTGAAAATCACGCAAAAGCGAAAGGCTATAGTCCATGGTGTCGGAGGGCATACTATAGTATGTCGTTTTTCACGATTTTGGAGGATTTGAAAAAAAGGTGAAAAGCACGCAAAAGCGAAAGGCTATAGTCCATGGTGTCGGAGGGCATACTATAGTATGTCGTTTTTCACGATTTCGGAGGATTTGAAAAAAAGGTGAAAATCACGCAAAAGCGAAAGGCTATAGTCCATGGTGTCGGAGGGCATACTATAGTATGTCGTTTTTCACGATTTCGGAGGATTTGAAAAAAAGGTGAAAATCACGCAAAAGCGAAAGGCTATAGTCCATGGTGTCGGAGGGCATACTATAGTATGTCGTTTTTCACGATTTTGGAGGATTTGAAAAAAAGGTGAAAATCACGCAAAAGCGAAAGGCTATAGTCCATGGTGTCGGAGGGCATACTATAGTATGTCGTTTTTCACGATTTCGGAGGATTTAAAAAAAAAGGTGAAAATCACGCAAAAGCGAAAGGCTATAGTCCATGGTGTCGGAGGGCATACTATAGTATGTCGTTTTTCACGATTTCGGAGGATTTGAAAAAAAGGTGAAAATCACGCAAAAGCGAAAGGCTATAGTCCATGGTGTCGGAGGGCATACTATAGTATGTCGTTTTTCACGATTTCGGAGGATTTGAAAAAAAGGTGAAAATCACGCAAAAGCGAAAGGCTATAGTCCATGGTGTCGGAGGGCATACTATAGTATGTCCTTTTTCACGATTTCGGAGGATTAAAAAAAAGGTGAAAATCACGCAAAAGCGAAAGGCTATAGTCCATGGTGTCGGAGGGCATACTATAGTATGTCGTTTTTCACGATTTCGGAGGATTGAAAAAAAGGTGAAAATCACGCAAAAGCGAAAGGCTATAGTCCATGGTGTCGGAGAGCATACTATAGTATGTCGTTTTTAACGATTTCGGAGGATTTAAAAAAAAAGGTGAAAATCACGCAAAAGCAAAAGGCTATAGTCCATGGTGTCGGAGGGCATACTATAGTATGTCGTTTTTCACGATTTCGGAGGATTAAAAAAAAAGGTGAAAATCACGCAAAAGCGAAAGGCTATAGTCCATGGTGTCGGAGGGCATACTATAGTATGTCGTTTTTCACGATTTCGGAGGATTTAAAAAAAAAGGTGAAAATCACGCAAAAGCGAAAGGCTATAGTCCATGGTGTCGGAGGGCATACTATAGTATGTGGTTTTTCACGATTTCGGAGGATTTAAAAAAAAAGGTGAAAATCACGCAAAAGCGAAAGGCTATAGTCCATGGTGTCGGAGGGCATACTATAGTATGTCGTTTTTCACGATTTCGGAGGATTTGAAAAAAAGGTGAAAATCACGCAAAAGCGAAAGGCTATAGTCCATGGTGTCGGAGAGCATACTATAGTATGTCGTTTTTAACGATTTCGGAGGATTTAAAAAAAAAGGTGAAAATCACGCAAAAGCAAAAGGCTATAGTCCATGGTGTCGGAGGGCATACTATAGTATGTCGTTTTTCACGATTTCGGAGGATTAAAAAAAAAGGTGAAAATCACGCAAAAGCGAAAGGCTATAGTCCATGGTGTCGGAGGGCATACTATAGTATGTCGTTTTTCACGATTTCGGAGGATTTGAAAAAAAGGTGAAAATCACGCAAAAGCGAAAGGCTATAGTCCATGGTGTCGGAGGGCATACTATAGTATGTCGTTTTTCACGATTTCGGAGGATTTAAAAAAAAAAGGTGAAAATCACGCAAAAGCGAAAGGCTATAGTCCATGGTGTCGGAGGGCATACTATAGTATGTCGTTTTTCACGATTTCGGAGGATTTGAAAAAAAGGTGAAAATCACGCAAAAGCGAAAGGCTATAGTCCATGGTGTCGGAGGGCATACTATATTATGTCGTTTTTCACGATTTCGGAGGATTTGAAAAAAAGGTGAAAATCACGCAAAAGCGAAAGGCTATAGTCCATCGTGTCGGAGGGCATACTATAGTATGTCGTTTTTCACGATTTCGGAGGATTAAAAAAAAAGGTGAAAATCACGCAAAAGCGAAAGGCTATAGTCCATGGTGTCGGACCGCATACTAGTATGTCGTTTTTCACGATTTTGGAGGATTTTTTAAAAAAAAGGTGAAAATCACGCAAAAGCGAAAGGCTATAGTCCATGGTGTCGGAGGGCATACTATAGTATGTCGTTTTTCACGATTTCGGAGGATTTTAAAAAAAAAGGTGAAAATCACGCAAAAGCGAAAGGCGTGTCGGAGGGCATACTATAGTATGTCGTTTTTCACGATTTCGGAGGATAAAAAAAAAGGTGAAAATCACGCAAAAGCGAAAGGCTATAGTCCATGGTGTCGGAGGGCATACTATAGTATGTCGTTTTTCACGATTTCGGAGGATTTGAAAAAAAGGTGAAAATCACGCAAAAGCGAAAGGCTATAGTCCATGGTGTCGGAGAGCATACTATAGTATGTCGTTTTTAACGATTTCGGAGGATTTAAAAAAAAAGGTGAAAATCACGCAAAAGCAAAAGGCTATAGTCCATGGTGTCGGAGGGCATACTATAGTATGTCGTTTTTCACGATTTCGGAGGATTAAAAAAAAAGGTGAAAATCACGCAAAAGCGAAAGGCTATAGTCCATGGTGTCGGAGGGCATACTATAGTATGTCGTTTTTCACGATTTCGGAGGATTTAAAAAAAAAGGTGTAAATCACGCAAAAGCGAAAGGCTATAGTCCATGGTGTCGGAGGGCATACTATAGTATGTGGTTTTTCACGATTTCGGAGGATTTAAAAAAAAAGGTGAAAATCACGCAAAAGCGAAAGGCTATAGTCCATGGTGTCGGAGGGCATACTATAGTATGTCGTTTTTCACGATTTCGGAGGATTTGAAAAAAAGGTGAAAATCACGCAAAAGCGAAAGGCTATAGTCCATGGTGTCGGAGAGCATACTATAGTATGTCGTTTTTAACGATTTCGGAGGATTTAAAAAAAAAGGTGAAAATCACGCAAAAGCAAAAGGCTATAGTCCATGGTGTCGGAGGGCATACTATAGTATGTCGTTTTTCACGATTTCGGAGGATTAAAAAAAAAGGTGAAAATCACGCAAAAGCGAAAGGCTATAGTCCATGGTGTCGGAGGGCATACTATAGTATGTCGTTTTTCACGATTTCGGAGGATTTGAAAAAAAGGTGAAAATCACGCAAAAGCGAAAGGCTATAGTCCATGGTGTCGGAGGGCATACTATAGTATGTCGTTTTTCACGATTTCGGAGGATTTAAAAAAAAAAGGTGAAAATCACGCAAAAGCGAAAGGCTATAGTCCATGGTGTCGGAGGGCATACTATAGTATGTCGTTTTTCACGATTTCGGAGGATTTGAAAAAAAGGTGAAAATCACGCAAAAGCGAAAGGCTATAGTCCATGGTGTCGGAGGGCATACTATATTATGTCGTTTTTCACGATTTCGGAGGATTTGAAAAAAAGGTGAAAATCACGCAAAAGCGAAAGGCTATAGTCCATCGTGTCGGAGGGCATACTATAGTATGTCGTTTTTCACGATTTCGGAGGATTAAAAAAAAAGGTGAAAATCACGCAAAAGCGAAAGGCTATAGTCCATGGTGTCGGACCGCATACTAGTATGTCGTTTTTCACGATTTTGGAGGATTTTTTAAAAAAAAGGTGAAAATCACGCAAAAGCGAAAGGCTATAGTCCATGGTGTCGGAGGGCATACTATAGTATGTCGTTTTTCACGATTTCGGAGGATTTTAAAAAAAAAGGTGAAAATCACGCAAAAGCGAAAGGCTATAGTCCATGGTGTCGGAGGGCATACTATAGTATGTCGTTTTTCACGATTTCGGAGGATTTGAAAAAAAGGTGAAAATCACGCAAAAGCGAAAGGCTATAGTCCATGGTGTCGGAGGGCATACTATAGTATGTCGTTTTTCACGATTTCGGAGGATTTGAAAAAAAGGTGAAAATCACGCAAAAGCGAAAGGCTATAGTCCATGGTGTCGGAGGGCATACTATAGTATGTCGTTTTTCACGATTTCGGAGGATTAAAAAAAAAGGTGAAAATCACGCAAAAGCGAAAGGCTATAGTCCATGGTGTCGGACCGCATACTAGTATGTCGTTTTTCACGATTTTGGAGGATTTTTTTAAAAAAAGGTGAAAATCACGCAAAAGCGAAAGGCTATAGTCCATGGTGTCGGAGGGCATACTATAGTATGTCGTTTTTCACGATTTCGGAGGATTTAAAAAAAAAAGGTGAAAATCACGCAAAAGCGAAAGGCTATAGTCCATGGTGTCGGAGGGCATACTATAGTATGTGGTTTTTCACGATTTCGGAGGATTTTTAAAAAAAGGTGAAAATCACGCAAAAGCGAAAGGCTATAGTCCATGGTGTCGGAGGGCATACTATAGTATGTCGTTTTTCACGATTTCGGAGGATTTGAAAAAAAGGTGAAAATCACGCAAAAGCGAAAGGCTATAGTCCATGGTGTCGGAGGGCATACTATAGTATGTCGTTTTTCACGATTTCGGAGGATTTAAAAAAAAAGGTGAAAATCACGCAAAAGCGAAAGGCTATAGTCCATGGTCTCGGACCGCATACTAGTATGTCGTTTTTCACGATTTCGGAGGATTTGAAAAAAAGGTGAAAATCACGCAAAAGCGAAAGGCTATAGTCCATGGTGTCGGAGGGCATACTATAGTATGTCGTTTTTCACGATTTCGGAGGATTTGAAAAAAAGGTGAAAATCACGCAAAAGCGAAAGGCTATAGTCCATGGTGTCGGAGGGCATACTATAGTATGTCGTTTTTCACGATTTCGGAGGATTTGAAAAAAAGGTGAAAATCACGCAAAAGCGAAAGGCTATAGTCCATGGTGTCGGAGGGCATACTATAGTATGTCGTTTTTCACGATTTCGGAGGATTTGAAAAAAAGGTGAAAATCACGCAAAAGCGAAAGGCTATAGTCCATGGTGTCGGAGGGCATACTATAGTATGTCGTTTTTCACGATTTCGGAGGATTTAAAAAAAAAGGTGAAAATCACGCAAAAGCGAAAGGCTATAGTCCATGGTCTCGGACCGCATACTAGTATGTCGTTTTTCACGATTTCGGAGGATTTTTAAAAAAAAGGTGAAAATCACGCAAAAGCGAAAGGCTATAGTCCATGGTGTCGGAGGGCATACTATAGTATGTCGTTTTTCACGATTTCGGAGGATTTGAAAAAAAGGTGAAAATCACGCAAAAGCGAAAGGCTATAGTCCATGGTGTCGGACCGCATACTAGTATGTCGTTTTTCACGATTTTGGAGGATTTTTTTAAAAAAAGGTGAAAATCACGCAAAAGCGAAAGGCTATAGTCCATGGTGTCGGAGGGCATACTATAGTATGTCGTTTTTCACGATTTCGGAGGATTTAAAAAAAAAAGGTGAAAATCACGCAAAAGCGAAAGGCTATAGTCCATGGTGTCGGAGGGCATACTATAGTATGTGGTTTTTCACGATTTCGGAGGATTTTTAAAAAAAGGTGAAAATCACGCAAAAGCGAAAGGCTATAGTCCATGGTGTCGGAGGGCATACTATAGTATGTCGTTTTTCACGATTTCGGAGGATTTGAAAAAAAGGTGAAAATCACGCAAAAGCGAAAGGCTATAGTCCATGGTGTCGGAGGGCATACTATAGTATGTCGTTTTTCACGATTTCGGAGGATTTAAAAAAAAAGGTGAAAATCACGCAAAAGCGAAAGGCTATAGTCCATGGTCTCGGACCGCATACTAGTATGTCGTTTTTCACGATTTCGGAGGATTTGAAAAAAAGGTGAAAATCACGCAAAAGCGAAAGGCTATAGTCCATGGTGTCGGAGGGCATACTATAGTATGTCGTTTTTCACGATTTCGGAGGATTTGAAAAAAAGGTGAAAATCACGCAAAAGCGAAAGGCTATAGTCCATGGTGTCGGAGGGCATACTATAGTATGTCGTTTTTCACGATTTCGGAGGATTTGAAAAAAAGGTGAAAATCACGCAAAAGCGAAAGGCTATAGTCCATGGTGTCGGAGGGCATACTATAGTATGTCGTTTTTCACGATTTCGGAGGATTTGAAAAAAAGGTGAAAATCACGCAAAAGCGAAAGGCTATAGTCCATGGTGTCGGAGGGCATACTATAGTATGTCGTTTTTCACGATTTCGGAGGATTTAAAAAAAAAGGTGAAAATCACGCAAAAGCGAAAGGCTATAGTCCATGGTCTCGGACCGCATACTAGTATGTCGTTTTTCACGATTTCGGAGGATTTTTAAAAAAAAGGTGAAAATCACGCAAAAGCGAAAGGCTATAGTCCATGGTGTCGGAGGGCATACTATAGTATGTCGTTTTTCACGATTTCGGAGGATTTGAAAAAAAGGTGAAAATCACGCAAAAGCGAAAGGCTATAGTCCATGGTGTCGGAGGGCATACTATAGTATGTCGTTTTTCACGATTTCGGAGGATTTGAAAAAAAGGTGAAAATCACGCAAAAGCGAAAGGCTATAGTCCATGGTGTCGGAGGGCATACTATAGTATGTCGTTTTTCACGATTTCGGAGGATTTGAAAAAAAGGTGAAAATCACGCAAAAGCGAAAAGCTATAGTCCATGGTGTCGGAGGGCATACTATAGTATGTCGTTTTTCACGATTTCGGAGGATTAAAAAAAAAGGTGAAAATCACGCAAAAGCGAAAGGCTATAGTCCATGGTGTCGGACCGCATACTAGTATGTCGTTTTTCACGATTTCGGAGGATTTGAAAAAAAGGTGAAAATCACGCAAAAGCGAAAGGCTATAGTCCATGGTGTCGGAGGGCATACTATAGTATGTCGTTTTTCACGATTTCGGAGGATTTGAAAAAAAGGTGAAAATCACGCAAAAGCGAAAGGCTATAGTCCATGGTGTCGGAGGGCATACTATAGTATGTCGTTTTTCACGATTTCGGAGGATTAAAAAAAAAGGTGAAAATCACGCAAAAGCGAAAGGCTATAGTCCATGGTGTCGGACCGCATACTAGTATGTCGTTTTTCACGATTTTGGAGGATTTTTAAAAAAAAAGGTGAAAATCACGCAAAAGCGAAAGGCTATAGTCCATGGTGTCGGAGGGCATACTATAGTATGTCGTTTTTAACGATTTCGGAGGATTTAAAAAAAAGGTGAAAATCACGCGAAAGCAAAAGGCTATAGTCCATGGTGTCGGAGGGCATACTATAGTATGTCGTTTTTCACGATTTCGGAGGATTAAAAAAAAAGGTGAAAATCACGCAAAAGCGAAAGGCTATAGTCCATGGTCTCGGACCGCATACTAGTATGTCGTTTTTCACGATTTCGGAGGATTTAAAAAAAAAAGGTGAAAATCACGCAAAAGCGAAAGGCGTGTCGGAGGGCATACTATAGTATGTCGTTTTTCACGATTTCGGAGGATAAAAAAAAAGGTGAAAATCACGCAAAAGCGAAAGGCTATAGTCCATGGTGTCGGAGGGCATACTATAGTATGTCGTTTTTCACGATTTCGGAGGATTTGAAAAAAAGGTGAAAATCACGCAAAAGCGAAAGGCTATAGTCCATGGTGTCGGAGGGCATACTATAGTATGTCGTTTTTCACAATTTCGGAGGATTTGAAAAAAAGGTGAAAATCACGCAAAAGCGAAAGGCTATAGTCCATGGTGTCGGAGGGCATACTATAGTATGTCGTTTTTCACGATTTTGGAGGATTTGAAAAAAAGGTGAAAAGCACGCAAAAGCGAAAGGCTATAGTCCATGGTGTCGGAGGGCATACTATAGTATGTCGTTTTTCACGATTTCGGAGGATTTGAAAAAAAGGTGAAAATCACGCAAAAGCGAAAGGCTATAGTCCATGGTGTCGGAGGGCATACTATAGTATGTCGTTTTTCACGATTTCGGAGGATTTGAAAAAAAGGTGAAAATCACGCAAAAGCGAAAGGCTATAGTCCATGGTGTCGGAGGGCATACTATAGTATGTCGTTTTTCACGATTTTGGAGGATTTGAAAAAAAGGTGAAAATCACGCAAAAGCGAAAGGCTATAGTCCATGGTGTCGGAGGGCATACTATAGTATGTCGTTTTTCACGATTTCGGAGGATTTAAAAAAAAAGGTGAAAATCACGCAAAAGCGAAAGGCTATAGTCCATGGTGTCGGAGGGCATACTATAGTATGTCGTTTTTCACGATTTCGGAGGATTTGAAAAAAAGGTGAAAATCACGCAAAAGCGAAAGGCTATAGTCCATGGTGTCGGAGGGCATACTATAGTATGTCGTTTTTCACGATTTCGGAGGATTTGAAAAAAAGGTGAAAATCACGCAAAAGCGAAAGGCTATAGTCCATGGTGTCGGAGGGCATACTATAGTATGTCCTTTTTCACGATTTCGGAGGATTAAAAAAAAGGTGAAAATCACGCAAAAGCGAAAGGCTATAGTCCATGGTGTCGGAGGGCATACTATAGTATGTCGTTTTTCACGATTTCGGAGGATTGAAAAAAAGGTGAAAATCACGCAAAAGCGAAAGGCTATAGTCCATGGTGTCGGAGAGCATACTATAGTATGTCGTTTTTAACGATTTCGGAGGATTTAAAAAAAAAGGTGAAAATCACGCAAAAGCAAAAGGCTATAGTCCATGGTGTCGGAGGGCATACTATAGTATGTCGTTTTTCACGATTTCGGAGGATTAAAAAAAAAGGTGAAAATCACGCAAAAGCGAAAGGCTATAGTCCATGGTGTCGGAGGGCATACTATAGTATGTCGTTTTTCACGATTTCGGAGGATTTAAAAAAAAAGGTGAAAATCACGCAAAAGCGAAAGGCTATAGTCCATGGTGTCGGAGGGCATACTATAGTATGTGGTTTTTCACGATTTCGGAGGATTTAAAAAAAAAGGTGAAAATCACGCAAAAGCGAAAGGCTATAGTCCATGGTGTCGGAGGGCATACTATAGTATGTCGTTTTTCACGATTTCGGAGGATTTGAAAAAAAGGTGAAAATCACGCAAAAGCGAAAGGCTATAGTCCATGGTGTCGGAGAGCATACTATAGTATGTCGTTTTTAACGATTTCGGAGGATTTAAAAAAAAAGGTGAAAATCACGCAAAAGCAAAAGGCTATAGTCCATGGTGTCGGAGGGCATACTATAGTATGTCGTTTTTCACGATTTCGGAGGATTAAAAAAAAAGGTGAAAATCACGCAAAAGCGAAAGGCTATAGTCCATGGTGTCGGAGGGCATACTATAGTATGTCGTTTTTCACGATTTCGGAGGATTTGAAAAAAAGGTGAAAATCACGCAAAAGCGAAAGGCTATAGTCCATGGTGTCGGAGGGCATACTATAGTATGTCGTTTTTCACGATTTCGGAGGATTTAAAAAAAAAAGGTGAAAATCACGCAAAAGCGAAAGGCTATAGTCCATGGTGTCGGAGGGCATACTATAGTATGTCGTTTTTCACGATTTCGGAGGATTTGAAAAAAAGGTGAAAATCACGCAAAAGCGAAAGGCTATAGTCCATGGTGTCGGAGGGCATACTATATTATGTCGTTTTTCACGATTTCGGAGGATTTGAAAAAAAGGTGAAAATCACGCAAAAGCGAAAGGCTATAGTCCATCGTGTCGGAGGGCATACTATAGTATGTCGTTTTTCACGATTTCGGAGGATTAAAAAAAAAGGTGAAAATCACGCAAAAGCGAAAGGCTATAGTCCATGGTGTCGGACCGCATACTAGTATGTCGTTTTTCACGATTTTGGAGGATTTTTTAAAAAAAAGGTGAAAATCACGCAAAAGCGAAAGGCTATAGTCCATGGTGTCGGAGGGCATACTATAGTATGTCGTTTTTCACGATTTCGGAGGATTTTAAAAAAAAAGGTGAAAATCACGCAAAAGCGAAAGGCGTGTCGGAGGGCATACTATAGTATGTCGTTTTTCACGATTTCGGAGGATAAAAAAAAAGGTGAAAATCACGCAAAAGCGAAAGGCTATAGTCCATGGTGTCGGAGGGCATACTATAGTATGTCGTTTTTCACGATTTCGGAGGATTTGAAAAAAAGGTGAAAATCACGCAAAAGCGAAAGGCTATAGTCCATGGTGTCGGAGAGCATACTATAGTATGTCGTTTTTAACGATTTCGGAGGATTTAAAAAAAAAGGTGAAAATCACGCAAAAGCAAAAGGCTATAGTCCATGGTGTCGGAGGGCATACTATAGTATGTCGTTTTTCACGATTTCGGAGGATTAAAAAAAAAGGTGAAAATCACGCAAAAGCGAAAGGCTATAGTCCATGGTGTCGGAGGGCATACTATAGTATGTCGTTTTTCACGATTTCGGAGGATTTTAAAAAAAAAGGTGAAAATCACGCAAAAGCGAAAGGCTATAGTCCATGGTGTCGGAGGGCATACTATAGTATGTCGTTTTTCACGATTTCGGAGGATTTGAAAAAAAGGTGAAAATCACGCAAAAGCGAAAGGCTATAGTCCATGGTGTCGGAGGGCATACTATAGTATGTCGTTTTTCACGATTTCGGAGGATTTGAAAAAAAGGTGAAAATCACGCAAAAGCGAAAGGCTATAGTCCATGGTGTCGGAGGGCATACTATAGTATGTCGTTTTTCACGATTTCGGAGGATTAAAAAAAAAGGTGAAAATCACGCAAAAGCGAAAGGCTATAGTCCATGGTGTCGGACCGCATACTAGTATGTCGTTTTTCACGATTTTGGAGGATTTTTTTAAAAAAAGGTGAAAATCACGCAAAAGCGAAAGGCTATAGTCCATGGTGTCGGAGGGCATACTATAGTATGTCGTTTTTCACGATTTCGGAGGATTTAAAAAAAAAAGGTGAAAATCACGCAAAAGCGAAAGGCTATAGTCCATGGTGTCGGAGGGCATACTATAGTATGTGGTTTTTCACGATTTCGGAGGATTTTTAAAAAAAGGTGAAAATCACGCAAAAGCGAAAGGCTATAGTCCATGGTGTCGGAGGGCATACTATAGTATGTCGTTTTTCACGATTTCGGAGGATTTGAAAAAAAGGTGAAAATCACGCAAAAGCGAAAGGCTATAGTCCATGGTGTCGGAGGGCATACTATAGTATGTCGTTTTTCACGATTTCGGAGGATTTAAAAAAAAAGGTGAAAATCACGCAAAAGCGAAAGGCTATAGTCCATGGTCTCGGACCGCATACTAGTATGTCGTTTTTCACGATTTCGGAGGATTTGAAAAAAAGGTGAAAATCACGCAAAAGCGAAAGGCTATAGTCCATGGTGTCGGAGGGCATACTATAGTATGTCGTTTTTCACGATTTCGGAGGATTTGAAAAAAAGGTGAAAATCACGCAAAAGCGAAAGGCTATAGTCCATGGTGTCGGAGGGCATACTATAGTATGTCGTTTTTCACGATTTCGGAGGATTTGAAAAAAAGGTGAAAATCACGCAAAAGCGAAAGGCTATAGTCCATGGTGTCGGAGGGCATACTATAGTATGTCGTTTTTCACGATTTCGGAGGATTTGAAAAAAAGGTGAAAATCACGCAAAAGCGAAAGGCTATAGTCCATGGTGTCGGAGGGCATACTATAGTATGTCGTTTTTCACGATTTCGGAGGATTTAAAAAAAAAGGTGAAAATCACGCAAAAGCGAAAGGCTATAGTCCATGGTCTCGGACCGCATACTAGTATGTCGTTTTTCACGATTTCGGAGGATTTTTAAAAAAAAGGTGAAAATCACGCAAAAGCGAAAGGCTATAGTCCATGGTGTCGGAGGGCATACTATAGTATGTCGTTTTTCACGATTTCGGAGGATTTGAAAAAAAGGTGAAAATCACGCAAAAGCGAAAGGCTATAGTCCATGGTGTCGGACCGCATACTAGTATGTCGTTTTTCACGATTTTGGAGGATTTTTTTAAAAAAAGGTGAAAATCACGCAAAAGCGAAAGGCTATAGTCCATGGTGTCGGAGGGCATACTATAGTATGTCGTTTTTCACGATTTCGGAGGATTTAAAAAAAAAAGGTGAAAATCACGCAAAAGCGAAAGGCTATAGTCCATGGTGTCGGAGGGCATACTATAGTATGTGGTTTTTCACGATTTCGGAGGATTTTTAAAAAAAGGTGAAAATCACGCAAAAGCGAAAGGCTATAGTCCATGGTGTCGGAGGGCATACTATAGTATGTCGTTTTTCACGATTTCGGAGGATTTGAAAAAAAGGTGAAAATCACGCAAAAGCGAAAGGCTATAGTCCATGGTGTCGGAGGGCATACTATAGTATGTCGTTTTTCACGATTTCGGAGGATTTAAAAAAAAAGGTGAAAATCACGCAAAAGCGAAAGGCTATAGTCCATGGTCTCGGACCGCATACTAGTATGTCGTTTTTCACGATTTCGGAGGATTTGAAAAAAAGGTGAAAATCACGCAAAAGCGAAAGGCTATAGTCCATGGTGTCGGAGGGCATACTATAGTATGTCGTTTTTCACGATTTCGGAGGATTTGAAAAAAAGGTGAAAATCACGCAAAAGCGAAAGGCTATAGTCCATGGTGTCGGAGGGCATACTATAGTATGTCGTTTTTCACGATTTCGGAGGATTTGAAAAAAAGGTGAAAATCACGCAAAAGCGAAAGGCTATAGTCCATGGTGTCGGAGGGCATACTATAGTATGTCGTTTTTCACGATTTCGGAGGATTTGAAAAAAAGGTGAAAATCACGCAAAAGCGAAAGGCTATAGTCCATGGTGTCGGAGGGCATACTATAGTATGTCGTTTTTCACGATTTCGGAGGATTTAAAAAAAAAGGTGAAAATCACGCAAAAGCGAAAGGCTATAGTCCATGGTCTCGGACCGCATACTAGTATGTCGTTTTTCACGATTTCGGAGGATTTTTAAAAAAAAGGTGAAAATCACGCAAAAGCGAAAGGCTATAGTCCATGGTGTCGGAGGGCATACTATAGTATGTCGTTTTTCACGATTTCGGAGGATTTGAAAAAAAGGTGAAAATCACGCAAAAGCGAAAGGCTATAGTCCATGGTGTCGGAGGGCATACTATAGTATGTCGTTTTTCACGATTTCGGAGGATTTGAAAAAAAGGTGAAAATCACGCAAAAGCGAAAGGCTATAGTCCATGGTGTCGGAGGGCATACTATAGTATGTCGTTTTTCACGATTTCGGAGGATTTGAAAAAAAGGTGAAAATCACGCAAAAGCGAAAAGCTATAGTCCATGGTGTCGGAGGGCATACTATAGTATGTCGTTTTTCACGATTTCGGAGGATTAAAAAAAAAGGTGAAAATCACGCAAAAGCGAAAGGCTATAGTCCATGGTGTCGGACCGCATACTAGTATGTCGTTTTTCACGATTTCGGAGGATTTGAAAAAAAGGTGAAAATCACGCAAAAGCGAAAGGCTATAGTCCATGGTGTCGGAGGGCATACTATAGTATGTCGTTTTTCACGATTTCGGAGGATTTGAAAAAAAGGTGAAAATCACGCAAAAGCGAAAGGCTATAGTCCATGGTGTCGGAGGGCATACTATAGTATGTCGTTTTTCACGATTTCGGAGGATTAAAAAAAAAGGTGAAAATCACGCAAAAGCGAAAGGCTATAGTCCATGGTGTCGGACCGCATACTAGTATGTCGTTTTTCACGATTTTGGAGGATTTTTAAAAAAAAAGGTGAAAATCACGCAAAAGCGAAAGGCTATAGTCCATGGTGTCGGAGGGCATACTATAGTATGTCGTTTTTAACGATTTCGGAGGATTTAAAAAAAAGGTGAAAATCACGCGAAAGCAAAAGGCTATAGTCCATGGTGTCGGAGGGCATACTATAGTATGTCGTTTTTCACGATTTCGGAGGATTAAAAAAAAAGGTGAAAATCACGCAAAAGCGAAAGGCTATAGTCCATGGTCTCGGACCGCATACTAGTATGTCGTTTTTCACGATTTCGGAGGATTTAAAAAAAAAAGGTGAAAATCACGCAAAAGCGAAAGGCGTGTCGGAGGGCATACTATAGTATGTCGTTTTTCACGATTTCGGAGGATAAAAAAAAAGGTGAAAATCACGCAAAAGCGAAAGGCTATAGTCCATGGTGTCGGAGGGCATACTATAGTATGTCGTTTTTCACGATTTCGGAGGATTTGAAAAAAAGGTGAAAATCACGCAAAAGCGAAAGGCTATAGTCCATGGTGTCGGAGGGCATACTATAGTATGTCGTTTTTCACAATTTCGGAGGATTTGAAAAAAAGGTGAAAATCACGCAAAAGCGAAAGGCTATAGTCCATGGTGTCGGAGGGCATACTATAGTATGTCGTTTTTCACGATTTCGGAGGATTTAAAAAAAAAGGTGAAAATCACGCAAAAGCGAAAGGCTATAGTCCATGGTGTCGGAGGGCATACTATAGTATGTCGTTTTTCACGATTTCGGAGGATTTGAAAAAAAGATGAAAATCACGCAAAAGCGAAAGGCTATAGTCCATGGTGTCGGAGGGCATACTATAGTATGTCGTTTTTCACGATTTCGGAGGATTTGAAAAAAAGGTGAAAATCACGCAAAAGCGAAAGGCTATAGTCCATGGTGTCGGAGGGCATACTATAGTATGTCGTTTTTCACGATTTCGGAGGATTTGAAAAAAAGGTGAAAATCACGCAAAAGCGAAAGGCTATAGTCCATGGTGTCGGAGGGCATACTATAGTATGTCGTTTTTCACGATTTCGGAGGATTTAAAAAAAAAGGTGAAAATCACGCAAAAGCGAAAGGCTATAGTCCATGGTCTCGGACCGCATACTAGTATGTCGTTTTTCACGATTTCGGAGGATTTTTAAAAAAAAGGTGAAAATCACGCAAAAGCGAAAGGCTATAGTCCATGGTGTCGGAGGGCATACTATAGTATGTCGTTTTTCACGATTTCGGAGGATTTGAAAAAAAGGTGAAAATCACGCAAAAGCGAAAGGCTATAGTCCATGGTGTCGGAGGGCATACTATAGTATGTCGTTTTTCACGATTTCGGAGGATTTGAAAAAAAGGTGAAAATCACGCAAAAGCGAAAGGCTATAGTCCATGGTGTCGGAGGGCATACTATAGTATGTCGTTTTTCACGATTTCGGAGGATTTGAAAAAAAGGTGAAAATCACGCAAAAGCGAAAAGCTATAGTCCATGGTGTCGGAGGGCATACTATAGTATGTCGTTTTTCACGATTTCGGAGGATTAAAAAAAAAGGTGAAAATCACGCAAAAGCGAAAGGCTATAGTCCATGGTGTCGGACCGCATACTAGTATGTCGTTTTTCACGATTTCGGAGGATTTGAAAAAAAGGTGAAAATCACGCAAAAGCGAAAGGCTATAGTCCATGGTGTCGGAGGGCATACTATAGTATGTCGTTTTTCACGATTTCGGAGGATTTGAAAAAAAGGTGAAAATCACGCAAAAGCGAAAGGCTATAGTCCATGGTGTCGGAGGGCATACTATAGTATGTCGTTTTTCACGATTTCGGAGGATTAAAAAAAAAGGTGAAAATCACGCAAAAGCGAAAGGCTATAGTCCATGGTGTCGGACCGCATACTAGTATGTCGTTTTTCACGATTTTGGAGGATTTTTTAAAAAAAAGGTGAAAATCACGCAAAAGCGAAAGGCTATAGTCCATGGTGTCGGAGGGCATACTATAGTATGTCGTTTTTAACGATTTCGGAGGATTTAAAAAAAAGGTGAAAATCACGCGAAAGCAAAAGGCTATAGTCCATGGTGTCGGAGGGCATACTATAGTATGTCGTTTTTCACGATTTCGGAGGATTAAAAAAAAAGGTGAAAATCACGCAAAAGCGAAAGGCTATAGTCCATGGTCTCGGACCGCATACTAGTATGTCGTTTTTCACGATTTCGGAGGATTTAAAAAAAAAAGGTGAAAATCACGCAAAAGCGAAAGGCGTGTCGGAGGGCATACTATAGTATGTCGTTTTTCACGATTTCGGAGGATAAAAAAAAAGGTGAAAATCACGCAAAAGCGAAAGGCTATAGTCCATGGTGTCGGAGGGCATACTATAGTATGTCGTTTTTCACGATTTCGGAGGATTTGAAAAAAAGGTGAAAATCACGCAAAAGCGAAAGGCTATAGTCCATGGTCTCGGACCGCATACTAGTATGTCGTTTTTCACGATTTCGGAGGATTTAAAAAAAAAAGGTGAAAATCACGCAAAAGCGAAAGGCGTGTCGGAGGGCATACTATAGTATGTCGTTTTTCACGATTTCGGAGGATAAAAAAAAAGGTGAAAATCACGCAAAAGCGAAAGGCTATAGTCCATGGTGTCGGACCGCATACTAGTATGTCGTTTTTCACGATTTCGGAGGATTTAAAAAAAAAAGGTGAAAATCACGCAAAAGCGAAAGGCGTGTCGGAGGGCATACTATAGTATGTCGTTTTTCACGATTTCGGAGGATAAAAAAAAAGGTGAAAATCACGCAAAAGCGAAAGGCTATAGTCCATGGTGTCGGAGGGCATACTATAGTATGTCGTTTTTCACGATTTCGGAGGATTTGAAAAAAAGGTGAAAATCACGCAAAAGCGAAAGGCTATAGTCCATGGTGTCGGAGGGCATACTATAGTATGTCGTTTTTCACAATTTCGGAGGATTTGAAAAAAAGGTGAAAATCACGCAAAAGCGAAAGGCTATAGTCCATGGTGTCGGAGGGCATACTATAGTATGTCGTTTTTCACGATTTCGGAGGATTTGAAAAAAAGGTGAAAATCACGCAAAAGCGAAAGGCTATAGTCCATGGTGTCGGAGGGCATACTATAGTATGTCGTTTTTCACAATTTCGGAGGATTTGAAAAAAAGGTGAAAATCACGCAAAAGCGAAAGGCTATAGTCCATGGTGTCGGAGGGCATACTATAGTATGTCGTTTTTCACGATTTCGGAGGATTTAAAAAAAAAGGTGAAAATCACGCAAAAGCGAAAGGCTATAGTCCATGGTGTCGGAGGGCATACTATAGTATGTCGTTTTTCACGATTTCGGAGGATTTAAAAAAAAAAGGTGAAAATCACGCAAAAGCGAAAGGCGTGTCGGAGGGCATACTATAGTATGTCGTTTTTCACGATTTCGGAGGATAAAAAAAAAGGTGAAAATCACGCAAAAGCGAAAGGCTATAGTCCATGGTGTCGGAGGGCATACTATAGTATGTCGTTTTTCACGATTTCGGAGGATTTGAAAAAAAGGTGAAAATCACGCAAAAGCGAAAGGCTATAGTCCATGGTGTCGGAGGGCATACTATAGTATGTCGTTTTTCACAATTTCGGAGGATTTGAAAAAAAGGTGAAAATCACGCAAAAGCGAAAGGCTATAGTCCATGGTGTCGGAGGGCATACTATAGTATGTCGTTTTTCACGATTTCGGAGGATTTGAAAAAAAGGTGAAAATCACGCAAAAGCGAAAGGCTATAGTCCATGGTGTCGGAGGGCATACTATAGTATGTCGTTTTTCACGATTTCGGAGGATTTGAAAAAAATGTGAAAATCACGCAAAAGCGAAAGGCTATAGTCCATGGTGTCGGAGGGCATACTATAGTATGTCGTTTTTCACGATTTCGGAGGATTAAAAAAAAAGGTGAAAATCACGCAAAAGCGAAAGGCTATAGTCCATGGTGTCGGAGGGCATACTATAGTATGTCGTTTTTCACGATTTCGGAGGATTTAAAAAAAAAGGTGAAAATCACGCAAAAGCGAAAGGCTATAGTCCATGGTCTCGGACCGCATACTAGTATGTCGTTTTTCACGATTTTGGAGGATTTAACAAAAAAAGGTGAAAATCACGCAAAAGCGAAAGGCTATAGTCCATGGTGTCGGAGGGCATACTATAGTATGTCGTTTTTCACGATTTCGGAGGATTTAAAAAAAAAAGGTGAAAATCACGCAAAAGCGAAAGGCTATAGTCCATGGTGTCGGAGGGCATACTATAGTATGTCGTTTTTCACGATTTCGGAGGATTAAAAAAAAAGGTGAAAATCACGCAAAAGCGAAAGGCTATAGTCCATGGTGTCGGAGGGCATACTATAGTATGTCGTTTTTCACGATTTCGGAGGATTTAAAAAAAAAGGTGAAAATCACGCAAAAGCGAAAGGCTATAGTCCATGGTCTCGGACCGCATACTAGTATGTCGTTTTTCACGATTTTGGAGGATTTAAAAAAAAAAAGGTGAAAATCACGCAAAAGCGAAAGGCTATAGTCCATGGTGTCGGAGGGCATACTATAGTATGTCGTTTTTCACGATTTCGGAGGATTTGAAAAAAATGTGAAAATCACGCAAAAGCGAAAGGCTATAGTCCATGGTGTCGGAGAGCATACTATAGTATGTCGTTTTTAACGATTTCGGAGGATTAAAAAAAAAGGTGAAAATCACGCAAAAGCGAAAGGCTATAATCCATGGTGTCGGAGGGCATACTATAGTATGTCGTTTTTCACGATTTCGGAGGATTTGAAAAAAATGTGAAAATCACGGAAAAGCGAAAGGCTATAGTCCATGGTGTCGGAGAGCATACTATAGTATGTCGTTTTTAACGATTTCGGAGGATTAAAAAAAAAGGTGAAAATCACGCAAAAGCGAAAGGCTATAGTCCATGGTGTCGGAGGGCATACTATAGTATGTCGTTTTTCACGATTTCGGAGGATTTGAAAAAAAGGTGAAAATCACGCAAAAGCGAAAGGCTATAGTCCATGGTCTCAGACCGCATACTAGTATGTCGTTTTTCACGATTTTGGAGGATTTTAAAAAAAAGGTGAAAATCACGCAAAAGCGAAAGGCTATAGTCCATGGTGTCGGAGGGCATACTATAGTATGTCGTTTTTCACGATTTCGGAGGATTTAAAAAAAAAAGGTGAAAATCACGCAAAAGCGAAAGGCTATAGTCCATGGTGTCGGAGGGCATACTATAGTATGTCGTTTTTCACGATTTCGGAGGATTTAAAAAAAAAAGGTGAAAATCACGCAAAAGCGAAAGGCTATAGTCCATGGTCTCGGACCGCATACTAGTATGTCGTTTTTCACGATTTTGGAGGATTTTAAAAAAAAAGGTGAAAATCACGCAAAAGCGAAAGGCTATAGTCCATGGTGTCGGAGGGCATACTATAGTATGTCGTTTTTCACGATTTCGGAGGATTTAAAAAAAAAAGGTGAAAATCACGCAAAAGCGAAAGGCTATAGTCCATGGTGTCGGAGGGCATACTATAGTATGTCGTTTTTCACGATTTTGGAGGATTAAAAAAAAAGGTGAAAATCACGCAAAAGCGAAAGGCTATAGTCCATGGTGTCGGAGGGCATACTATAGTATGTCGTTTTTCACGATTTCGGAGGATTTAAAAAAAAAAGGTGAAAATCACGCAAAAGCGAAAGGCTATAGTCCATGGTCTCGGACCGCATACTAGTATGTCGTTTTTCACGATTTTGGAGGATTTTAAAAAAAAAAGGTGAAAATCACGCAAAAGCGAAAGGCTATAGTCCATGGTGTCGGAGGGCATACTATAGTATGTCGTTTTTCACGATTTCGGAGGATTTGAAAAAAAATTGAAAATCACGCAAAAGCGAAAGGCTATAGTCCATGGTGTCGGAGAGCATACTATAGTATGTCGTTTTTAACGATTTCGGAGGATTAAAAAAAAAGGTGAAAATCACGCAAAAGCGAAAGGCTATAGTCCATGGTGTCGGAGGGCATACTATAGTATGTCGTTTTTCACGATTTCGGAGGATTTGAAAAAAAGGTGAAAATCACGCAAAAGCGAAAGGCTATAGTCCATGGTGTCGGAGGGCATACTATAGTATGTCGTTTTTCACGATTTCGGAGGATTTGAAAAAAAGGTGAAAATCACGCAAAAGCGAAAGGCTATAGTCCATGGTGTCGGAGGGCATACTATAGTATGTCGTTTTTCACGATTTCGGAGGATTTGAAAAAAAGGTGAAAATCACGCAAAAGCGAAAGGCTATAGTCCATGGTGTCGGAGGGCATACTATAGTATGTCGTTTTTCACGATTTCGGAGGATTTAAAAAAAAAGGTGAAAATCACGCAAAAGCGAAAGGCTATAGTCCATGGTGTCGGAGGGCATACTATAGTATGTCGTTTTTCACGATTTCGGAGGATTTGAAAAAAAGGTGAAAATCACGCAAAAGCGAAAGGCTATAGTCCATGGTGTCGGAGGGCATACTATAGTATGTCGTTTTTCACGATTTCGGAGGATTTGAAAAAAAGGTGAAAGTCACGCAAAAGCGAAAGGCTATAGTCCATAGTGTCGGAGAGCATACTATAGTATGTCGTTTTTAACGATTTCGGAGGATTTAAAAAAAAGGTGAAAATCACGCGAAAGCAAAAGGCTATAGTCCATGGTGTCGGAGGGCATACTATAGTATGTCGTTTTTCACGATTTCGGAGGATTAAAAAAAAAGGTGAAAATCACGCAAAAGCGAAAGGCTATAGTCCATGGTGTCGGAGGGCATACTATAGTATGTCGTTTTTCACGATTTCGGAGGATTTGAAAAAAAGGTGAAAATCACGCAAAAGCGAAAGGCTATAGTCCATGGTGTCGGAGGGCATACTATAGTATGTCGTTTTTCACGATTTCGGAGGATTTAAAAAAAAAGGTGAAAATCACGCAAAAGCGAAAGGCTACAGTCCATGGTCTCGGACTGCATACTAGTATGTCGTTTTTCACGATTTCGGAGGATTTTTAAAAAAAAAGGTGAAAATCACGCAAAAGCGAAAGGCGTGTCGGAGGGCATACTATAGTATGTCGTTTTTCACGATTTCGGAGGAATAAAAAAAAAGGTGAAAATCACGCAAAAGCGAAAGGCTATAGTCCATGGTGTCGGAGGGCATACTATAGTATGTCGTTTTTCACGATTTCGGAGGATTTGAAAAAAAGGTGAAAATCACGCAAAAGCGAAAGGCTATAGTCTATGGTGTCGGAGGGCATACTATAGTATGTCGTTTTTCACGATTTCGGAGGATTTAAAAAAAAAGGTGAAAATCACGCAAAAGCGAAAGGCTATAGTCCATGGTGTCGGAGGGCATACTATAGTATGTCGTTTTTCACGATTTCGGAGGATTTGAAAAAAAGGTGAAAATCACGCAAAAGCGAAAGGCTATAGTCCATGGTGTCGGAGGGCATACTATAGTATGTCGTTTTTCACGATTTCGGAGGATTAAAAAAAAAGGTGAAAATCACGCAAAAGCGAAAGGCTATAGTCCATGGTGTCGGAGGGCATACTATAGTATGTTGTTTTTCACGATTTCGGAGGATTTAAAAAAAAAGGTGAAAATCACGCAAAAGCGAAAGGCTATAGTCCATGGTCTCGGACCGCATACTAGTATGTCGTTTTTCACGATTTCGGAGGATTTAAAAAAAAAAGGTGAAAATCACGCAAAAGCGAAAGGCTATAGTCCATGGTGTCGGAGGGCATACTATAGTATGTCGTTTTTCACGATTTCGGAGGATTAAAAAAAAAGGTGAAAATCACGCAAAAGCGAAAGGCTATAGTCCATGGTGTCGGAGGGCATACTATAGTATGTCGTTTTTCACGATTTCGGAGGATTTGAAAAAAAGGTGAAAATCACGCAAAAGCGAAAGGCTATAGTCCATGGTGTCGGAGGGCATACTATAGTATGTCGTTTTTCACGATTTCGGAGGATTTAAAAAAAAAAGGTGAAAATCACGCAAAAGCGAAAGGCTATAGTCCATGGTGTCGGAGGGCATACTATAGTATGTCGTGTTTCACGATTTCGGAGGATTTTAAAAAAAAAGGTGAAAATCACGCAAAAGCGAAAGGCTATAGTCCATGGTGTCGGAGGGCATACTATATAGTATGTGGTTTTTCACGATTTCGGAGGATTTAAAAAAAAAGGTGAAAATCACGCAAAAGCGAAAGGCTATCGTCCATGGTGTCGGAGGGCATACTATTGTATGTCGTTTTTCACGATTTCGGAGGATTTGAAAAAAAGGTGAAAATCACGCAAAAGCGAAAGGCTATAGTCCATGGTGTACGAGAGCATACTATAGTATGTCGTTTTTAACGATTTCGGAGGATTTAAAAAAAAAGGTGAAAATCACGCAAAAGCAAAAGGCTATAGTCCATGGTGTCGGAGGGCATACTATAGTATGTCGTTTTTCACGATTTCGGAGGATTAAAAAAAAAGGTGAAAATCACGCAAAAGCGAAAGGCTATAGTCCATGGTGTGGGAGGGCATACTATAGTATGTCGTTTTTCACGATTTCGGAGGATTTGAAAAAAAGGTGAAAATCACGCAAAAGCGAAAGGCTATAGTCCATGGTGTGGGAGGGCATACTATAGTATGTCGTTTTTCACGATTTCGGAGGATTTGAAAAAAAGGTGAAAATCACGCAAAAGCGAAAGGCTATAGTCCATGGTGTCGGAGGGCATACTATAGTATGTCGTTTTTCACGATTTCGGAGGATTAAAAAAAAAGGTGAAAATCACGCAAAAGCGAAAGGCTATAGTCCATGGTGTCGGAGGGCATACTATAGTATGTCGTTTTTCACGATTTCGGAGGATTTAAAAAAAAAGGTGAAAATCACGCAAAAGCGAAAGGCTATAGTCCATGGTCTCGGACCGCATACTAGTATGTCGTTTTTCACGATTTTGGAGGATTTAAAAAAAAAAGGTGAAAATCACGCAAAAGCGAAAGGCTATAGTCCATGGTGTCGGAGGGCATACTATAGTATGTCGTTTTTCACGATTTCGGAGGATTTAAAAAAAAAAAGGTGAAAATCACGCAAAAGCGAAAGGCTATAGTCCATGGTGTCGGAGGGCATACTATAGTATGTCGTTTTTCACGATTTCGGAGGATTTGAAAAAAAGGTGAAAATCACGCAAAAGCGAAAGGCTATAGTCCATGGTGTCGGAGAGCATACTATAGTATGTCGTTTTTAACGATTTCGGAGGATTTAAAAAAAAGGTGAAAATCACGCGAAAGCAAAAGGCTATAGTCCATGGTGTCGGAGGGCATACTATAGTATGTCGTTTTTCACGATTTCGGAGGATTAAAAAAAAAGGTGAAAATCACGCAAAAGCGAAAGGCTATAGTCCATGGTGTCGGAGGGCATACTATAGTATGTCGTTTTTCACGATTTCGGAGGATTTGAAAAAAAGGTGAAAATCACGCAAAAGCGAAAGGCTATAGTCCATGGTGTCGGAGGGCATACTATAGTATGTCGTTTTTCACGATTTCGGAGGATTTGAAAAAAAGGTGAAAATCACGCAAAAGCGAAAGGCTATAGTCCATGGTGTCGGAGAGCATACTATAGTATGTCGTTTTTAACGATTTCGGAGGATTTAAAAAAAAAGGTGAAAATCACGCGAAAGCAAAAGGCTATAGTCCATGGTGTCGGAGGGCATACTATAGTATGTCGTTTTTCACGATTTCGGAGGATTAAAAAAAAAGGTGAAAATCACGCAAAAGCGAAAGGCTATAGTCCATGGTGTCGGAGGGCATACTATAGTATGTCGTTTTTCACGATTTCGGAGGATTTGAAAAAAAGGTGAAAATCACGCAAAAGCGAAAGGCTATAGTCCATGGTGTCGGAGGGCATACTATAGTATGTCGTTTTTCACGATTTCGGAGGATTTAAAAAAAAAGGTGAAAATCACGCAAAAGCGAAAGGCTATAGTCCATGGTCTCGGACCGCATACTAGTATGTCGTTTTTCACGATTTCGGAGGATTTTTAAAAAAAAATGTGAAAATCACGCAAAAGCGAAAGGCGTGTCGGAGGGCATACTATAGTATGTCGTTTTTCACGATTTCGGAGGATTAAAAAAAAAGGTGAAAATCACGCAAAAGCGAAAGGCTATAGTCCATGGTGTCGGAGGGCATACTATAGTATGTCGTTTTTCACGATTTCGGAGGATTTGAAAAAAAGGTGAAAATCACGCAAAAGCGAAAGGCTATAGTCCATGGTGTCGGAGGGCATACTATAGTATGTCGTTTTTCACGATTTCGGAGGATTTAAAAAAAAAGGTGAAAATCACGCAAAAGCGAAAGGCTATAGTCCATGGTGTCGGAGGGCATACTATAGTATGTCGTTTTTCACGATTTCGGAGGATTTGAAAAAAAGGTGAAAATCACGCAAAAGCGAAAGGCTATAGTCCATGGTGTCGGAGGGCATACTATAGTATGTCGTTTTTCACGATTTCGGAGGATTTGAAAAAAAGGTGAAAATCACGCAAAAGCGAAAGGCTATAGTCCATGGTGTCGGAGGGCATACTATAGTATGTCGTTTTTCACGATTTCGGAGGATTTAAAAAAAAAGGTGAAAATCACGCAAAAGCGAAAGGCTATAGTCCATGGTGTCGGAGGGCATACTATAGTATGTCGTTTTTCACGATTTCGGAGGATTTGGAAAAAAAGGTGAAAATCACGCAAAAGCGAAAGGCTATAGTCCATGGTGTCGGAGGGCATACTATAGTATGTCGTTTTTCACGATTTCGGAGGATTAAAAAAAAAGGTGAAAATCACGCAAAAGCGAAAGGCTATAGTCCATGGTCTCGGACCGCATACTAGTATGTCGTTTTTCACGATTTCGGAGGATTTAAAAAAAAAAGGTGAAAATCACGCAAAAGCGAAAGGCGTGTCGGAGGGCATAGTATAGTATGTCGTTTTTCACGATTTCGGAGGATTAAAAAAAAAGGTGAAAATCACGCAAAAGCGAAAGGCTATAGTCCATGGTGTCGGAGGGCATACTATAGTATGTCGTTTTTCACGATTTCGGAGGATTTGAAAAAAAGGTGAAAATCACGCAAAAGCGAAAGGCTATAGTCCATGGTGTCGGAGGGCATACTATAGTATGTCGTGTTTCACGATTTCGGAGGATTTTAAAAAAAAAGGTGAAAATCACGCAAAAGCGAAAGGCTATAGTCCATGGTGTCGGAGGGCATACTATATAGTATGTGGTTTTTCACGATTTCGGAGGATTTAAAAAAAAAGGTGAAAATCACGCAAAAGCGAAAGGCTATCGTCCATGGTGTCGGAGGGCATACTATTGTATGTCGTTTTTCACGATTTCGGAGGATTTGAAAAAAAGGTGAAAATCACGCAAAAGCGAAAGGCTATAGTCCATGGTGTCCGAGAGCATACTATAGTATGTCGTTTTTAACGATTTCGGAGGATTTAAAAAAAAAGGTGAAAATCACGCAAAAGCAAAAGGCTATAGTCCATGGTGTCGGAGGGCATACTATAGTATGTCGTTTTTCACGATTTCGGAGGATTAAAAAAAAAGGTGAAAATCACGCAAAAGCGAAAGGCTATAGTCCATGGTGTCGGAGGGCATACTATAGTATGTCGTTTTTCACGATTTCGGAGGATTTGAAAAAAAGGTGAAAATCACGCAAAAGCGAAAGGCTATAGTCCATGGTGTGGGAGGGCATACTATAGTATGTCGTTTTTCACGATTTCGGAGGATTTAAAAAAAAAGGTGAAAATCACGCAAAAGCGAAAGGCTATAGTCCATGTTGTCGGAGGGCATACTATAGTATGTCGTTTTTCACGATTTCGGAGGATTTGAAAAAAAGGTGAAAATCACGCAAAAGCGAAAGGCTATAGTCCATGGTGTCGGAGGGCATACTATAGTATGTCGTTTTTCACGATTTCGGAGGATTTGAAAAAAAGGTGAAAATCACGCAAAAGCGAAAGGCTATAGTCCATGGTGTCGGAGGGCATACTATAGTATGTCGTTTTTCACGATTTCGGAGGATTAAAAAAAAAGGTGAAAATCACGCAAAAGCGAAAGGCTATAGTCCATGGTGTCGGAGGGCATACTATAGTATGTCGTTTTTCACGATTTCGGAGGATTTAAAAAAAAAGGTGAAAATCACGCAAAAGCGAAAGGCTATAGTCCATGGTCTCGGACCGCATACTAGTATGTCGTTTTTCACGATTTTGGAGGATTTAAAAAAAAAAGGTGAAAATCACGCAAAAGCGAAAGGCTATAGTCCATGGTGTCGGAGGGCATACTATAGTATGTCGTTTTTCACGATTTCGGAGGATTTAAAAAAAAAAGGTGAAAATCACGCAAAAGCGAAAGGCTATAGTCCATGGTGTCGGAGGGCATACTATAGTATGTCGTTTTTCACGATTTCGGAGGATTTGAAAAAAAGGTGAAAATCACGCAAAAGCGAAAGGCTATAGTCCATGGTGTCGGAGAGCATACTATAGTATGTCGTTTTTAACGATTTCGGAGGATTTAAAAAAAAGGTGAAAATCACGCGAAAGCAAAAGGCTATAGTCCATGGTGTCGGAGGGCATACTATAGTATGTCGTTTTTCACGATTTCGGAGGATTAAAAAAAAAGGTGAAAATCACGCAAAAGCGAAAGGCTATAGTCCATGGTGTCGGAGGGCATACTATAGTATGTCGTTTTTCACGATTTCGGAGGATTTGAAAAAAAGGTGAAAATCACGCAAAAGCGAAAGGCTATAGTCCATGGTGTCGGAGGGCATACTATAGTATGTCGTTTTTCACGATTTCGGAGGATTTAAAAAAAAAAGGTGAAAATCACGCAAAAGCGAAAGGCTATAGTCCATGGTGTCGGAGGGCATACTATAGTATGTCGTTTTTCACGATTTCGGAGGATTTGAAAAAAAGGTGAAAATCACGCAAAAGCGAAAGGCTATAGTCCATGGTGTCGGAGGGCATACTATAGTATGTCGTTTTTCACGATTTCGGAGGATTTGAAAAAAAGGTGAAAATCACGCAAAAGCGAAAGGCTATAGTCCATGGTGTCGGAGGGCATACTATAGTATGTCGTTTTTCACGATTTCGGAGGATTTAAAAAAAAAGGTGAAAATCACGCAAAAGCGAAAGGCTATAGTCCATGGTGTCGGAGGGCATACTATAGTATGTCGTTTTTCACGATTTCGGAGGATTTGGAAAAAAAGGTGAAAATCACGCAAAAGCGAAAGGCTATAGTCCATGGTGTCGGAGGGCATACTATAGTATGTCGTTTTTCACGATTTCGGAGGATTTGAAAAAAAGGTGAAAATCACGCAAAAGCGAAAGGCTATAGTCCATGGTGTCGGAGGGCATACTATAGTATGTCGTTTTTCACGATTTCGGAGGATTAAAAAAAAAGGTGAAAATCACGCAAAAGCGAAAGGCTATAGTCCATGGTCTCGGACCGCATACTAGTATGTCGTTTTTCACGATTTCGGAGGATTTAAAAAAAAAAGGTGAAAATCACGCAAAAGCGAAAGGCGTGTCGGAGGGCATACTATAGTATGTCGTTTTTCACGATTTCGGAGGATTAAAAAAAAAGGTGAAAATCACGCAAAAGCGAAAGGCTATAGTCCATGGTGTCGGAGGGCATACTATAGTATGTCGTTTTTCACGATTTCGGAGGATTTGAAAAAAAGGTGAAAATCACGCAAAAGCGAAAGGCTATAGTCCATGGTGTCGGAGGGCATACTATAGTATGTCGTTTTTCACGATTTCGGAGGATTTAAAAAAAAAGGTGAAAATCACGCAAAAGCGAAAGGCTATAGTCCATGGTGTCGGAGGGCATACTATAGTATGTCGTTTTTCACGATTTCGGAGGATTTGAAAAAAAGGTGAAAATCACGCAAAAGCGAAAGGCTATAGTCCATGGTGTCGGAGGGCATACTATAGTATGTCGTTTTTCACGATTTCGGAGGATTTGAAAAAAAGGTGAAAATCACGCAAAAGCGAAAGGCTATAGTCCATGGTGTCGGAGGGCATACTATAGTATGTCGTTTTTCACGATTTCGGAGGATTAAAAAAAAAGGTGAAAATCACGCAAAAGCGAAAGGCTATAGTCCATGGTGTCGGAGGGCATACTATAGTATGTCGTTTTTCACGATTTCGGAGGATTTAAAAAAAAAGGTGAAAATCACGCAAAAGCGAAAGGCTATAGTCCATGGTCTCGGACCGCATACTAGTATGTCGTTTTTCACGATTTTGGAGGATTTAAAAAAAAAAGGTGAAAATCACGCAAAAGCGAAAGGCTATAGTCCATGGTGTCGGAGGGCATACTATAGTATGTCGTTTTTCACGATTTCGGAGGATTTGAAAAAAAGGTGAAAATCACGCAAAAGCGAAAGGCTATAGTCCATGGTGTCGGAGGGCATACTATAGTATGTCGTTTTTCACGATTTCGGAGGATTTAAAAAAAAAGGTGAAAATCACGCAAAAGCGAAAGGCTATAGTCCATGGTCTCGGACCGCATACTAGTATGTCGTTTTTCACGATTTCGGAGGATTTAAAAAAAAAAGGTGAAAATCACGCAAAAGCGAAAGGCGTGTCGGAGGGCATACTATAGTATGTCGTTTTTCACGATTTCGGAGGATTAAAAAAAAAGGTGAAAATCACGCAAAAGCGAAAGGCTATAGTCCATGGTGTCGGAGGGCATACTATAGTATGTCGTTTTTCACGATTTCGGAGGATTTGAAAAAAAGGTGAAAATCACGCAAAAGCGAAAGGCTATAGTCCATGGTGTCGGAGGGCATACTATAGTATGTCGTTTTTCACGATTTCGGAGGATTTAAAAAAAAAGGTGAAAATCACGCAAAAGCGAAAGGCTATAGTCCATGGTGTCGGAGGGCATACTATAGTATGTCGTTTTTCACGATTTCGGAGGATTTGAAAAAAAGGTGAAAATCACGCAAAAGCGAAAGGCTATAGTCCATGGTGTCGGAGGGCATACTATAGTATGTCGTTTTTCACGATTTCGGAGGATTTGAAAAAAAGGTGAAAATCACGCAAAAGCGAAAGGCTATAGTCCATGGTGTCGGAGGGCATACTATAGTATGTCGTTTTTCACGATTTCGGAGGATTTGAAAAAAAGGTGAAAATCACGCAAAAGCGAAAGGCTATAGTCCATGGTGTGGGAGGGCATACTATAGTATGTCGTTTTTCACGATTTCGGAGGATTTTAAAAAAAAGGTGAAAATCACGCAAAAGCGAAAGGCTATAGTCCATGTTGTCGGAGGGCATACTATAGTATGTCGTTTTTCACGATTTCGGAGGATTTGAAAAAAAGGTGAAAATCACGCAAAAGCGAAAGGCTATAGTCCATGGTGTCGGAGGGCATACTATAGTATGTCGTTTTTCACGATTTCGGAGGATTTGAAAAAAAGGTGAAAATCACGCAAAAGCGAAAGGCTATAGTCCATGGTGTCGGAGGGCATACTATAGTATGTCGTTTTTCACGATTTCGGAGGATTAAAAAAAAAGGTGAAAATCACGCAAAAGCGAAAGGCTATAGTCCATGGTGTCGGAGGGCATACTATAGTATGTCGTTTTTCACGATTTCGGAGGATTTAAAAAAAAAGGTGAAAATCACGCAAAAGCGAAAGGCTATAGTCCATGGTCTCGGACCGCATACTAGTATGTCGTTTTTCACGATTTTGGAGGATTTTAAAAAAAAAGGTGAAAATCACGCAAAAGCGAAAGGCTATAGTCCATGGTGTCGGAGGGCATACTATAGTATGTCGTTTTTCACGATTTCGGAGGATTTAAAAAAAAAAGGTGAAAATCACGCAAAAGCGAAAGGCTATAGTCCATGGTGTCGGAGGGCATACTATAGTATGTGGTTTTTCACGATTTTGGAGGATTTAAAAAAAAAGGTGAAAATCACGCAAAAGCGAAAGGCTATAGTCCATGGTGTCGGAGGGCATACTATAGTATGTCGTTTTTCACGATTTCGGAGGATTTGAAAAAAAGGTGAAAATCACGCAAAAGCGAAAGGCTATAGTCCATGGTGTCGGAGAGCATACTATAGTATGTCGTTTTTAACGATTTCGGAGGATTTAAAAAAAAGGTGAAAATCACGCGAAAGCAAAAGGCTATAGTCCATGGTGTCGGAGGGCATACTATAGTATGTCGTTTTTCACGATTTCGGAGGATTTGAAAAAAAGGTGAAAATCACGCAAAAGCGAAAGGCTATAGTCCATGGTGTCGGAGGGCATACTATAGTATGTCGTTTTTCACGATTTCGGAGGATTTGAAAAAAAGGTGAAAATCACGCAAAAGCGAAAGGCTATAGTCCATGGTGTCGGAGAGCATACTATAGTATGTCGTTTTTAACGATTTCGGAGGATTTAAAAAAAAAGGTGAAAATCACGCGAAAGCAAAAGGCTATAGTCCATGGTGTCGGAGGGCATACTATAGTATGTCGTTTTTCACGATTTCGGAGGATTAAAAAAAAAGGTGAAAATCACGCAAAAGCGAAAGGCTATAGTCCATGGTGTCGGAGGGCATACTATAGTATGTGGTTTTTCACGATTTTGGAGGATTTAAAAAAAAAGGTGAAAATCACGCAAAAGCGAAAGGCTATAGTCCATGGTGTCGGAGGGCATACTATAGTATGTCGTTTTTCACGATTTCGGAGGATTTAAAAAAAAAGGTGAAAATCACGCAAAAGCGAAAGGCTATAGTCCATGGTCTCGGACCGCATACTAGTATGTCGTTTTTCACGATTTTGGAGGATTTAAAAAAAAAAGGTGAAAATCACGCAAAAGCGAAAGGCTATAGTCCATGGTGTCGGAGGGCATACTATAGTATGTCGTTTTTCACGATTTCGGAGGATTTGAAAAAAAGGTGAAAATCACGCAAAAGCGAAAGGCTATAGTCCATGGTGTCGGAGGGCATACTATAGTATGTCGTTTTTCACGATTTCGGAGGATTTAAAAAAAAAGGTGAAAATCACGCAAAAGCGAAAGGCTATAGTCCATGGTCTCGGACCGCATACTAGTATGTCGTTTTTCACGATTTCGGAGGATTTAAAAAAAAAAGGTGAAAATCACGCAAAAGCGAAAGGCGTGTCGGAGGGCATACTATAGTATGTCGTTTTTCACGATTTCGGAGGATTAAAAAAAAAGGTGAAAATCACGCAAAAGCGAAAGGCTATAGTCCATGGTGTCGGAGGGCATACTATAGTATGTCGTTTTTCACGATTTCGGAGGATTTGAAAAAAAGGTGAAAATCACGCAAAAGCGAAAGGCTATAGTCCATGGTGTCGGAGGGCATACTATAGTATGTCGTTTTTCACGATTTCGGAGGATTTAAAAAAAAAGGTGAAAATCACGCAAAAGCGAAAGGCTATAGTCCATGGTGTCGGAGGGCATACTATAGTATGTCGTTTTTCACGATTTCGGAGGATTTGAAAAAAAGGTGAAAATCACGCAAAAGCGAAAGGCTATAGTCCATGGTGTCGGAGGGCATACTATAGTATGTCGTTTTTCACGATTTCGGAGGATTTGAAAAAAAGGTGAAAATCACGCAAAAGCGAAAGGCTATAGTCCATGGTGTCGGAGGGCATACTATAGTATGTCGTTTTTCACGATTTCGGAGGATTTGAAAAAAAGGTGAAAATCACGCAAAAGCGAAAGGCTATAGTCCATGGTGTGGGAGGGCATACTATAGTATGTCGTTTTTCACGATTTCGGAGGATTTAAAAAAAAAGGTGAAAATCACGCAAAAGCGAAAGGCTATAGTCCATGTTGTCGGAGGGCATACTATAGTATGTCGTTTTTCACGATTTCGGAGGATTTGAAAAAAAGGTGAAAATCACGCAAAAGCGAAAGGCTATAGTCCATGGTGTCGGAGGGCATACTATAGTATGTCGTTTTTCACGATTTCGGAGGATTTGAAAAAAAGGTGAAAATCACGCAAAAGCGAAAGGCTATAGTCCATGGTGTCGGAGGGCATACTATAGTATGTCGTTTTTCACGATTTCGGAGGATTTAAAAAAAAAGGTGAAAATCACGCAAAAGCGAAAGGCTATAGTCCATGGTCTCGGACCGCATACTAGTATGTCGTTTTTCACGATTTTGGAGGATTTTAAAAAAAAAGGTGAAAATCACGCAAAAGCGAAAGGCTATAGTCCATGGTGTCGGAGGGCATACTATAGTATGTCGTTTTTCACGATTTCGGAGGATTTAAAAAAAAAAGGTGAAAATCACGCAAAAGCGAAAGGCTATAGTCCATGGTGTCGGAGGGCATACTATAGTATGTGGTTTTTCACGATTTTGGAGGATTTAAAAAAAAAGGTGAAAATCACGCAAAAGCGAAAGGCTATAGTCCATGGTGTCGGAGGGCATACTATAGTATGTCGTTTTTCACGATTTCGGAGGATTTGAAAAAAAGGTGAAAATCACGCAAAAGCGAAAGGCTATAGTCCATGGTGTCGGAGAGCATACTATAGTATGTCGTTTTTAACGATTTCGGAGGATTTAAAAAAAAGGTGAAAATCACGCGAAAGCAAAAGGCTATAGTCCATGGTGTCGGAGGGCATACTATAGTATGTCGTTTTTCACGATTTCGGAGGATTTGAAAAAAAGGTGAAAATCACGCAAAAGCGAAAGGCTATAGTCCATGGTGTCGGAGGGCATACTATAGTATGTCGTTTTTCACGATTTCGGAGGATTTGAAAAAAAGGTGAAAATCACGCAAAAGCGAAAGGCTATAGTCCATGGTGTCGGAGAGCATACTATAGTATGTCGTTTTTAACGATTTCGGAGGATTTAAAAAAAAAGGTGAAAATCACGCGAAAGCAAAAGGCTATAGTCCATGGTGTCGGAGGGCATACTATAGTATGTCGTTTTTCACGATTTCGGAGGATTAAAAAAAAAGGTGAAAATCACGCAAAAGCGAAAGGCTATAGTCCATGGTGTCGGAGGGCATACTATAGTATGTGGTTTTTCACGATTTTGGAGGATTTAAAAAAAAAGGTGAAAATCACGCAAAAGCGAAAGGCTATAGTCCATGGTGTCGGAGGGCATACTATAGTATGTCGTTTTTCACGATTTCGGAGGATTTGAAAAAAAGGTGAAAATCACGCAAAAGCGAAAGGCTATAGTCCATGGTGTCGGAGAGCATACTATAGTATGTCGTTTTTAACGATTTCGGAGGATTTAAAAAAAAGGTGAAAATCACGCGAAAGCAAAAGGCTATAGTCCATGGTGTCGGAGGGCATACTATAGTATGTCGTTTTTCACGATTTCGGAGGATTTGAAAAAAAGGTGAAAATCACGCAAAAGCGAAAGGCTATAGTCCATGGTGTCGGAGGGCATACTATAGTATGTCGTTTTTCACGATTTCGGAGGATTTGAAAAAAAGGTGAAAAAAAGGTGAAAATCACGCAAAAGCGAAAGGCTATAGTCCATGGTGTCGGAGGGCATACTATAGTATGTCGTTTTTCACGATTTCGGAGGATTTAAAAAAAAAGGTGAAAATCACGCAAAAGCGAAAGGCTATAGTCCATGGTCTCGGACCGCATACTAGTATGTCGTTTTTCACGATTTCGGAGGATTTTAAAAAAAAAGGTGAAAATCACGCAAAAGCGAAAGGCGTGTCGGAGGGCATACTATAGTATGTCGTTTTTCACGATTTCGGAGGATTAAAAAAAAAGGTGAAAATCACGCAAAAGCGAAAGGCTATAGTCCATGGTGTCGGAGGGCATACTATAGTATGTCGTTTTTCACGATTTCGGAGGATTTGAAAAAAAGGTGAAAATCACGCAAAAGCGAAAGGCTATAGTCCATGGTGTCGGAGGGCATACTATAGTATGTCGTTTTTCACGATTTCGGAGGATTTAAAAAAAAAGGTGAAAATCACGCAAAAGCGAAAGGCTATAGTCCATGGTGTCGGAGGGCATACTATAGTATGTCGTTTTTCACGATTTCGGAGGATTTGAAAAAAAGGTGAAAATCACGCAAAAGCGAAAGGCTATAGTCCATGGTGTCGGAGGGCATACTATAGTATGTCGTTTTTCACGATTTCGGAGGATTTGAAAAAAAGGTGAAAATCACGCAAAAGCGAAAGGCTATAGTCCATGGTGTCGGAGGGCATACTATAGTATGTCGTTTTTCACGATTTCGGAGGATTTAAAAAAAAGGTGAAAATCACGCAAAAGCGAAAGGCTATAGTCCATGGTGTCGGAGGGCATACTATAGTATGTCGTTTTTCACGATTTCGGAGGATTTAAAAAAAAAGGTGAAAATCACGCAAAAGCGAAAGGCTATAGTCCATGGTCTCGGACCGCATACTAGTATGTCGTTTTTCACGATTTTGGAGGATTTAAAAAAAAAAGGTGAAAATCACGCAAAAGCGAAAGGCTATAGTCCATGGTGTCGGAGGGCATACTATAGTATGTCGTTTTTCACGATTTCGGAGGATTTGAAAAAAAGGTGAAAATCACGCAAAAGCGAAAGGCTATAGTCCATGGTGTCGGAGGGCATACTATAGTATGTCGTTTTTCACGATTTCGGAGGATTTAAAAAAAAAGGTGAAAATCACGCAAAAGCGAAAGGCTATAGTCCATGGTCTCGGACCGCATACTAGTATGTAGTTTTTCACGATTTCGGAGGATTTAAAAAAAAAAGGTGAAAATCACGCAAAAGCGAAAGGCGTGTCGGAGGGCATACTATAGTATGTCGTTTTTCACGATTTCGGAGGATTAAAAAAAAAGGTGAAAATCACGCAAAAGCGAAAGGCTATAGTCCATGGTGTCGGAGGGCATACTATAGTATGTCGTTTTTCACGATTTCGGAGGATTTGAAAAAAAGGTGAAAATCACGCAAAAGCGAAAGGCTATAGTCCATGGTGTCGGAGGGCATACTATAGTATGTCGTTTTTCACGATTTCGGAGGATTTAAAAAAAAAGGTGAAAATCACGCAAAAGCGAAAGGCTATAGTCCATGGTGTCGGAGGGCATACTATAGTATGTCGTTTTTCACGATTTCGGAGGATTTGAAAAAAAGGTGAAAATCACGCAAAAGCGAAAGGCTATAGTCCATGGTGTCGGAGGGCATACTATAGTATGTCGTTTTTCACGATTTCGGAGGATTTGAAAAAAAGGTGAAAATCACGCAAAAGCGAAAGGCTATAGTCCATGGTGTCGGAGGGCATACTATAGTATGTCGTTTTTCACGATTTCGGAGGATTAAAAAAAAAGGTGAAAATCACGCAAAAGCGAAAGGCTATAGTCCATGGTGTCGGAGGGCATACTATAGTATGTCGTTTTTCACGATTTCGGAGGATTTAAAAAAAAAGGTGAAAATCACGCAAAAGCGAAAGGCTATAGTCCATGGTCTCGGACCGCATACTAGTATGTCGTTTTTCACGATTTTGGAGGATTAAAAAAAAAAAGGTGAAAATCACGCAAAAGCGAAAGGCTATAGTCCATGGTGTCGGAGGGCATACTATAGTATGTCGTTTTTCACGATTTCGGAGGATTTAAAAAAATAAGGTGAAAATCACGCAAAAGCGAAAGGCTATAGTCCATGGTGTCGGAGGGCATACTATAGTATGTCGTTTTTCACGATTTCGGAGGATTAAAAAAAAAGGTGAAAATCACGCAAAAGCGAAAGGCTATAGTCCATGGTGTCGGAGGGCATACTATAGTATGTCGTTTTTCACGATTTCGGAGGATTTAAAAAAAAAGGTGAAAATCACGCAAAAGCGAAAGGCTATAGTCCATGGTCTCGGACCGCATACTAGTATGTCGTTTTTCACGATTTTGGAGGATTTTAAAAAAAAAGGTGAAAATCACGCAAAAGCGAAAGGCTATAGTCCATGGTGTCGGAGGGCATACTATAGTATGTCGTTTTTCACGATTTCGGAGGATTTAAAAAAAAAAGGTGAAAATCACGCAAAAGCGAAAGGCTATAGTCCATGGTGTCGGAGGGCATACTATAGTATGTGGTTTTTCACGATTTCGGAGGATTTAAAAAAAAGGTGAAAATCACGCAAAAGCGAAAGGCTATAGTCCATGGTGTCGGAGGGCATACTATAGTATGTCGTTTTTCACGATTTCGGAGGATTTGAAAAAAATGTGAAAATCACGCAAAAGCGAAAGGCTATAGTCCATGGTGTCGGAGGGCATACTATAGTATGTCGTTTTTCACGATTTCGGAGGATTTAAAAAAAAAAGGTGAAAATCACGCAAAAGCGAAAGGCGTGTCGGAGGGCATACTATAGTATGTCGTTTTTCACGATTTCGGAGGATTAAAAAAAAAGGTGAAAATCACGCAAAAGCGAAAGGCTATAGTCCATGGTGTCGGAGGGCATACTATAGTATGTCGTTTTTCACGATTTCGGAGGATTTGAAAAAAAGGTGAAAATCACGCAAAAGCGAAAGGCTATAGTCCATGGTGTCGGAGGGCATACTATAGTATGTCGTTTTTCACGATTTCGGAGGATTTAAAAAAAAAGGTGAAAATCACGCAAAAGCGAAAGGCTATAGTCCATGGTGTCGGAGGGCATACTATAGTATGTCGTTTTTCACGATTTCGGAGGATTTGAAAAAAAGGTGAAAATCACGCAAAAGCGAAAGGCTATAGTACATGGTGTCGGAGGGCATACTATAGTATGTCGTTTTTCACGATTTCGGAGGATTTGAAAAAAAGGTGAAAATCACGCAAAAGCGAAAGGCTATAGTCCATGGTGTCGGAGGGCATACTATAGTATGTCGTTTTTCACGATTTCGGAGGATTAAAAAAAAAGGTGAAAATCACGCAAAAGCGAAAGGCTATAGTCCATGGTCTCGGACCGCATACTAGTATGTCGTTTTTCACGATTTTGGAGGATTTAAAAAAAAAAGGTGAAAATCACGCAAAAGCGAAAGGCTATAGTCCATGGTGTCGGAGGGCATACTATAGTATGTCGTTTTTCACGATTTCGGAGGATTTAAAAAAAAAAGGTGAAAATCACGCAAAAGCGAAAGGCTATAGTCCATGGTGTCGGAGGGCATACTATAGTATGTGGTTTTTCACGATTTCGGAGGATTTAAAAAAAAGGTGAAAATCACGCAAAAGCGAAAGGCTATAGTCCATGGTGTCGGAGGGCATACTATAGTATGTCGTTTTTCACGATTTCGGAGGATTTGAAAAAAAGGTGAAAATCACGCAAAAGCGAAAGGCTATAGTCCATGGTGTCGGAGAGCATACTATAGTATGTCGTTTTTAACGATTTCGGAGGATTAAAAAAAAAGGTGAAAATCACGCAAAAGCGAAAGGCTATAGTCCATGGTCTCGGACCGCATACTAGTATGTCGTTTTTCACGATTTCGGAGGATTTAAAAAAAAAAGGTGAAAATCACGCAAAAGCGAAAGGCTATAGTCCATGGTGTCGGAGGGCATACTATAGTATGTCGTTTTTCACGATTTCGGAGGATTTGAAAAAAAGGTGAAAATCACGCAAAAGCGAAAGGCTATAGTCCATGGTGTCGGAGGGCATACTATAGTATGTGGTTTTTCACGATTTCGGAGGATTTAAAAAAAAAGGTGAAAATCACGCAAAAGCGAAAGGCTATAGTCCATGGTGTCGGAGGGCATACTATAGTATGTCGTTTTTCACGATTTCGGAGGATTTGAAAAAAAGGTGAAAATCACGCAAAAGCGAAAGGCTATAGTCCATGGTGTCGGAGAGCATACTATAGTATGTCGTTTTTAACGATTTCGGAGGATTTAAAAAAAAGGTGAAAATCACGCGAAAGCAAAAGGCTATAGTCCATGGTGTCGGAGGGCATACTATAGTATGTCGTTTTTCACGATTTCGGAGGATTAAAAAAAGAAGGTGAAAATCACGCAAAAGCGAAAGGCTATAGTCCATGGTGTCGGAGGGCATACTATAGTATGTCGTTTTTCACGATTTCGGAGGATTTGAAAAAAAGGTGAAAATCACGCAAAAGCGAAAGGCTATAGTCCATGGTGTCGGAGGGCATACTATAGTATGTCGTTTTTCACGATTTCGGAGGATTTAAAAAAAAAAGTGAAAATCACGCAAAAGCGAAAGGCTATAGTCCATGGTGTCGGAGGGCATACTATAGTATGTGGTTTTTCACGATTTCGGAGGACTTAAAAAAAAAGGTGAAAATCACGCAAAAGCGAAAGGCTATAGTCCATGGTGTCGGAGGGCATACTATAGTATGTCGTTTTTCACGATTTCGGAGGATTTGAAAAAAAGGTGAAAATCACGCAAAAGCGAAAGGCTATAGTCCATGGTGTCGGAGAGCATACTATAGTATGTCGTTTTTAACGATTTCGGAGGATTAAAAAAAAAGGTGAAAATCACGCAAAAGCGAAAGGCTATAGTCCATGGTCTCGGACCGCATACTAGTATGTCGTTTTTCACGATTTCGGAGGATTTAAAAAAAAAAGGTGAAAATCACGCAAAAGCGAAAGGCTATAGTCCATGGTGTCGGAGGGCATACTATAGTATGTCGTTTTTCACGATTTCGGAGGATTTGAAAAAAAGGTGAAAATCACGCAAAAGCGAAAGGCTATAGTCCATGGTGTCGGAGGGCATACTATAGTATGTCGTTTTTCACGATTTCGGAGGATTTAAAAAAAAAGGTGAAAATCACGCAAAAGCGAAAGGCTATAGTCCATGGTGTCGGAGGGCATACTATAGTATGTCGTTTTTCACGATTTCGGAGGATTTGAAAAAAAGGTGAAAATCACGCAAAAGCGAAAGGCTATAGTCCATGGTGTCGGAGGGCATACTATAGTATGTCGTTTTTCACGATTTCGGAGGATTTGAAAAAAAGGTGAAAATCACGCAAAAGCGAAAGGCTATAGTCCATGGTGTCGGAGGGCATACTATAGTATGTGGTTTTTCACGATTTCGGAGGATTTAAAAAAAAGGTGAAAATCACGCAAAAGCGAAAGGCTATAGTCCATGGTGTCGGAGGGCATACTATAGTATGTCGTTTTTCACGATTTCGGAGGATTTGAAAAAAAGGTGAAAATCACGCAAAAGCGAAAGGCTATAGTCCATGGTGTCGGAGAGCATACTATAGTATGTCGTTTTTAACGATTTCGGAGGATTAAAAAAAAAGGTGAAAATCACGCAAAAGCAAAAGGCTATAGTCCATGGTGTCGGAGGGCATACTATAGTATGTCGTTTTTCACGATTTCGGAGGATTACAAAAAAAGGTGAAAATCACGCAAAAGCGAAAGGCTATAGTCCATGGTGTCGGAGGGCATACTATAGTATGTCGTTTTTCACGATTTCGGAGGATTTGAAAAAAAGGTGAAAATCACGCAAAAGCGAAAGGCTATAGTCCATGGTGTCGGAGGGCATACTATAGTATGTCGTTTTTCACGATTTCGGAGGATTTGAAAAAAAGGTGAAAATCACGCAAAAGCGAAAGGCTATAGTCCATGGTGTCGGAGGGCATACTATAGTATGTCGTTTTTCACGATTTCGGAGGATTTAAAAAAAAGGTGAAAATCACGCAAAAGCGAAAGGCTATAGTCCATGGTGTCGGAGGGCATACTATAGTATGTCGTTTTTCACGATTTCGGAGGATTTAAAAAAAAAGGTGAAAATCACGCAAAAGCGAAAGGCTATAGTCCATGGTCTCGGACCGCATACTAGTATGTCGTTTTTCACGATTTTGGAGGATTTAAAAAAAAAAGGTGAAAATCACGCAAAAGCGAAAGGCTATAGTCCATGGTGTCGGAGGGCATACTATAGTATGTCGTTTTTCACGATTTCGGAGGATTTGAAAAAAAGGTGAAAATCACGCAAAAGCGAAAGGCTATAGTCCATGGTGTCGGAGGGCATACTATAGTATGTCGTTTTTCACGATTTCGAAGGATTTAAAAAAAAAGGTGAAAATCACGCAAAAGCGAAAGGCTATAGTCCATGGTCTCGGACCGCATACTAGTATGTAGTTTTTCACGATTTCGGAGGATTTAAAAAAAAAAGGTGAAAATCACGCAAAAGCGAAAGGCGTGTCGGAGGGCATACTATAGTATGTCGTTTTTCACGATTTCGGAGGATTAAAAAAAAAGGTGAAAATCACGCAAAAGCGAAAGGCTATAGTCCATGGTGTCGGAGGGCATACTATAGTATGTCGTTTTTCACGATTTCGGAGGATTTGAAAAAAAGGTGAAAATCACGCAAAAGCGAAAGGCTATAGTCCATGGTGTCGGAGGGCATACTATAGTATGTCGTTTTTCACGATTTCGGAGGATTTAAAAAAAAAGGTGAAAATCACGCAAAAGCGAAAGGCTATAGTCCATGGTGTCGGAGGGCATACTATAGTATGTCGTTTTTCACGATTTCGGAGGATTTGAAAAAAAGGTGAAAATCACGCAAAAGCGAAAGGCTATAGTCCATGGTGTCGGAGGGCATACTATAGTATGTCGTTTTTCACGATTTCGGAGGATTTGAAAAAAAGGTGAAAATCACGCAAAAGCGAAAGGCTATAGTCCATGGTGTCGGAGGGCATACTATAGTATGTCGTTTTTCACGATTTCGGAGGATTAAAAAAAAAGGTGAAAATCACGCAAAAGCGAAAGGCTATAGTCCATGGTGTCGGAGGGCATACTATAGTATGTCGTTTTTCACGATTTCGGAGGATTTAAAAAAAAAGGTGAAAATCACGCAAAAGCGAAAGGCTATAGTCCATGGTCTCGGACCGCATACTAGTATGTCGTTTTTCACGATTTTGGAGGATTAAAAAAAAAAAGGTGAAAATCACGCAAAAGCGAAAGGCTATAGTCCATGGTGTCGGAGGGCATACTATAGTATGTCGTTTTTCACGATTTCGGAGGATTTAAAAAAATAAGGTGAAAATCACGCAAAAGCGAAAGGCTATAGTCCATGGTGTCGGAGGGCATACTATAGTATGTCGTTTTTCACGATTTCGGAGGATTAAAAAAAAAGGTGAAAATCACGCAAAAGCGAAAGGCTATAGTCCATGGTGTCGGAGGGCATACTATAGTATGTCGTTTTTCACGATTTCGGAGGATTTAAAAAAAAAGGTGAAAATCACGCAAAAGCGAAAGGCTATAGTCCATGGTCTCGGACCGCATACTAGTATGTCGTTTTTCACGATTTTGGAGGATTTTAAAAAAAAAGGTGAAAATCACGCAAAAGCGAAAGGCTATAGTCCATGGTGTCGGAGGGCATACTATAGTATGTCGTTTTTCACGATTTCGGAGGATTTAAAAAAAAAAGGTGAAAATCACGCAAAAGCGAAAGGCTATAGTCCATGGTGTCGGAGGGCATACTATAGTATGTGGTTTTTCACGATTTCGGAGGATTTAAAAAAAAGGTGAAAATCACGCAAAAGCGAAAGGCTATAGTCCATGGTGTCGGAGGGCATACTATAGTATGTCGTTTTTCACGATTTCGGAGGATTTGAAAAAAATGTGAAAATCACGCAAAAGCGAAAGGCTATAGTCCATGGTGTCGGAGGGCATACTATAGTATGTCGTTTTTCACGATTTCGGAGGATTTAAAAAAAAAAGGTGAAAATCACGCAAAAGCGAAAGGCGTGTCGGAGGGCATACTATAGTATGTCGTTTTTCACGATTTCGGAGGATTAAAAAAAAAGGTGAAAATCACGCAAAAGCGAAAGGCTATAGTCCATGGTGTCGGAGGGCATACTATAGTATGTCGTTTTTCACGATTTCGGAGGATTTGAAAAAAAGGTGAAAATCACGCAAAAGCGAAAGGCTATAGTCCATGGTGTCGGAGGGCATACTATAGTATGTCGTTTTTCACGATTTCGGAGGATTTAAAAAAAAAGGTGAAAATCACGCAAAAGCGAAAGGCTATAGTCCATGGTGTCGGAGGGCATACTATAGTATGTCGTTTTTCACGATTTCGGAGGATTTGAAAAAAAGGTGAAAATCACGCAAAAGCGAAAGGCTATAGTACATGGTGTCGGAGGGCATACTATAGTATGTCGTTTTTCACGATTTCGGAGGATTTGAAAAAAAGGTGAAAATCACGCAAAAGCGAAAGGCTATAGTCCATGGTGTCGGAGGGCATACTATAGTATGTCGTTTTTCACGATTTCGGAGGATTAAAAAAAAAGGTGAAAATCACGCAAAAGCGAAAGGCTATAGTCCATGGTCTCGGACCGCATACTAGTATGTCGTTTTTCACGATTTTGGAGGATTTAAAAAAAAAAGGTGAAAATCACGCAAAAGCGAAAGGCTATAGTCCATGGTGTCGGAGGGCATACTATAGTATGTCGTTTTTCACGATTTCGGAGGATTTAAAAAAAAAAGGTGAAAATCACGCAAAAGCGAAAGGCTATAGTCCATGGTGTCGGAGGGCATACTATAGTATGTGGTTTTTCACGATTTCGGAGGATTTAAAAAAAAAGGTGAAAATCACGCAAAAGCGAAAGGCTATAGTCCATGGTGTCGGAGGGCATACTATAGTATGTCGTTTTTCACGATTTCGGAGGATTTGAAAAAAAGGTGAAAATCACGCAAAAGCGAAAGGCTATAGTCCATGGTGTCGGAGAGCATACTATAGTATGTCGTTTTTAACGATTTCGGAGGATTAAAAAAAAAGGTGAAAATCACGCAAAAGCGAAAGGCTATAGTCCATGGTCTCGGACCGCATACTAGTATGTCGTTTTTCACGATTTCGGAGGATTTAAAAAAAAAAGGTGAAAATCACGCAAAAGCGAAAGGCTATAGTCCATGGTGTCGGAGGGCATACTATAGTATGTCGTTTTTCACGATTTCGGAGGATTTGAAAAAAAGGTGAAAATCACGCAAAAGCGAAAGGCTATAGTCCATGGTGTCGGAGGGCATACTATAGTATGTGGTTTTTCACGATTTCGGAGGATTTAAAAAAAAAGGTGAAAATCACGCAAAAGCGAAAGGCTATAGTCCATGGTGTCGGAGGGCATACTATAGTATGTCGTTTTTCACGATTTCGGAGGATTTGAAAAAAAGGTGAAAATCACGCAAAAGCGAAAGGCTATAGTCCATGGTGTCGGAGAGCATACTATAGTATGTCGTTTTTAACGATTTCGGAGGATTTAAAAAAAAGGTGAAAATCACGCGAAAGCAAAAGGCTATAGTCCATGGTGTCGGAGGGCATACTATAGTATGTCGTTTTTCACGATTTCGGAGGATTAAAAAAAGAAGGTGAAAATCACGCAAAAGCGAAAGGCTATAGTCCATGGTGTCGGAGGGCATACTATAGTATGTCGTTTTTCACGATTTCGGAGGATTTGAAAAAAAGGTGAAAATCACGCAAAAGCGAAAGGCTATAGTCCATGGTGTCGGAGGGCATACTATAGTATGTCGTTTTTCACGATTTCGGAGGATTTAAAAAAAAAAGTGAAAATCACGCAAAAGCGAAAGGCTATAGTCCATGGTGTCGGAGGGCATACTATAGTATGTGGTTTTTCACGATTTCGGAGGACTTAAAAAAAAAGGTGAAAATCACGCAAAAGCGAAAGGCTATAGTCCATGGTGTCGGAGGGCATACTATAGTATGTCGTTTTTCACGATTTCGGAGGATTTGAAAAAAAGGTGAAAATCACGCAAAAGCGAAAGGCTATAGTCCATGGTGTCGGAGAGCATACTATAGTATGTCGTTTTTAACGATTTCGGAGGATTAAAAAAAAAGGTGAAAATCACGCAAAAGCGAAAGGCTATAGTCCATGGTCTCGGACCGCATACTAGTATGTCGTTTTTCACGATTTCGGAGGATTTAAAAAAAAAAGGTGAAAATCACGCAAAAGCGAAAGGCTATAGTCCATGGTGTCGGAGGGCATACTATAGTATGTCGTTTTTCACGATTTCGGAGGATTTGAAAAAAAGGTGAAAATCACGCAAAAGCGAAAGGCTATAGTCCATGGTGTCGGAGGGCATACTATAGTATGTCGTTTTTCACGATTTCGGAGGATTTAAAAAAAAAGGTGAAAATCACGCAAAAGCGAAAGGCTATAGTCCATGGTGTCGGAGGGCATACTATAGTATGTCGTTTTTCACGATTTCGGAGGATTTGAAAAAAAGGTGAAAATCACGCAAAAGCGAAAGGCTATAGTCCATGGTGTCGGAGGGCATACTATAGTATGTCGTTTTTCACGATTTCGGAGGATTTGAAAAAAAGGTGAAAATCACGCAAAAGCGAAAGGCTATAGTCCATGGTGTCGGAGGGCATACTATAGTATGTGGTTTTTCACGATTTCGGAGGATTTAAAAAAAAGGTGAAAATCACGCAAAAGCGAAAGGCTATAGTCCATGGTGTCGGAGGGCATACTATAGTATGTCGTTTTTCACGATTTCGGAGGATTTGAAAAAAAGGTGAAAATCACGCAAAAGCGAAAGGCTATAGTCCATGGTGTCGGAGAGCATACTATAGTATGTCGTTTTTAACGATTTCGGAGGATTAAAAAAAAAGGTGAAAATCACGCAAAAGCAAAAGGCTATAGTCCATGGTGTCGGAGGGCATACTATAGTATGTCGTTTTTCACGATTTCGGAGGATTACAAAAAAAGGTGAAAATCACGCAAAAGCGAAAGGCTATAGTCCATGGTGTCGGAGGGCATACTATAGTATGTCGTTTTTCACGATTTCGGAGGATTTGAAAAAAAGGTGAAAATCACGCAAAAGCGAAAGGCTATAGTCCATGGTGTCGGAGGGCATACTATAGTATGTCGTTTTTCACGATTTCGGAGGATTTGAAAAAAAGGTGAAAATCACGCAAAAGCGAAAGGCTATAGTCCATGGTGTCGGAGGGCATACTATAGTATGTCGTTTTTCACGATTTTGGAGGATTTGAAAAAAAGGTGAAAAGCACGCAAAAGCGAAAGGCTATAGTCCATGGTGTCGGAGGGCATACTATAGTATGTCGTTTTTCACGATTTCGGAGGATTTGAAAAAAAGGTGAAAATCACGCAAAAGCGAAAGGCTATAGTCCATGGTGTCGGAGGGCATACTATAGTATGTCGTTTTTCACGATTTCGGAGGATTTGAAAAAAAGGTGAAAATCACGCAAAAGCGAAAGGCTATAGTCCATGGTGTCGGAGGGCATACTATAGTATGTCGTTTTTCACGATTTTGGAGGATTTGAAAAAAAGGTGAAAATCACGCAAAAGCGAAAGGCTATAGTCCATGGTGTCGGAGGGCATACTATAGTATGTCGTTTTTCACGATTTCGGAGGATTTAAAAAAAAAGGTGAAAATCACGCAAAAGCGAAAGGCTATAGTCCATGGTGTCGGAGGGCATACTATAGTATGTCGTTTTTCACGATTTCGGAGGATTTTAAAAAAAGGTGAAAATCACGCAAAAGCGAAAGGCTATAGTCCATGGTGTCGGAGGGCATACTATAGTATGTCGTTTTTCACGATTTCGGAGGATTTGAAAAAAAGGTGAAAATCACGCAAAAGCGAAAGGCTATAGTCCATGGTGTCGGAGGGCATACTATAGTATGTCGTTTTTCACGATTTCGGAGGATTTGAAAAAAAGGTGAAAATCACGCAAAAGCGAAAGGCTATAGTCCATGGTGTCGGAGAGCATACTATAGTATGTCGTTTTTAACGATTTCGGAGGATTAAAAAAAGAAGGTGAAAATCACGCAAAAGCGAAAGGCTATAGTCCATGGTGTCGGAGGGCATACTATAGTATGTCGTTTTTCACGATTTCGGAGGATTTGAAAAAAAGGTGAAAATCACGCAAAAGCGAAAGGCTATAGTCCATGGTGTCGGAGGGCATACTATAGTATGTCGTTTTTCACGATTTCGGAGGATTAAAAAAAAAGGTGAAAATCACGCAAAAGCGAAAGGCTATAGTCCATGGTCTCGGACCGCATACTAGTATGTCGTTTTTCACGATTTTGGAGGATTTGAAAAAAAGGTGAAAATCACGCAAAAGCGAAAGGCTATAGTCCATGGTGTCGGAGGGCATACTATAGTATGTCGTTTTTCACGATTTCGGAGGATTTGAAAAAAAGGTGAAAATCACGCAAAAGCGAAAGGCTATAGTCCATGGTGTCGGAGGGCATACTATAGTATGTCGTTTTTCACGATTTTGGAGGATTTGAAAAAAAGGTGAAAATCACGCAAAAGCGAAAGGCTATAGTCCATGGTGTCGGAGGGCATACTATAGTATGTCGTTTTTCACGATTTCGGAGGATTTAAAAAAAAGGTGAAAATCACGCAAAAGCGAAAGGCTATAGTCCATGGTGTCGGAGGGCATACTATAGTATGTCGTTTTTCACGATTTCGGAGGATTTTAAAAAAAGGTGAAAATCACGCAAAAGCGAAAGGCTATAGTCCATGGTGTCGGAGGGCATACTATAGTATGTCGTTTTTCACGATTTCGGAGGATTTGAAAAAAAGGTGAAAATCACGCAAAAGCGAAAGGCTATAGTCCATGGTGTCGGAGGGCATACTATAGTATGTCGTTTTTCACGATTTCGGAGGATTTGAAAAAAAGGTGAAAATCACGCAAAAGCGAAAGGCTATAGTCCATGGTGTCGGAGAGCATACTATAGTATGTCGTTTTTAACGATTTCGGAGGATTTAAAAAAAAGGTGAAAATCACGCGAAAGCAAAAGGCTATAGTCCATGGTGTCGGAGGGCATACTATAGTATGTCGTTTTTCACGATTTCGGAGGATTAAAAAAAGAAGGTGAAAATCACGCAAAAGCGAAAGGCTATAGTCCATGGTGTCGGAGGGCATACTATAGTATGTCGTTTTTCACGATTTCGGAGGATTTGAAAAAAAGGTGAAAATCACGCAAAAGCGAAAGGCTATAGTCCATGGTGTCGGAGGGCATACTATAGTATGTCGTTTTTCACGATTTCGGAGGATTAAAAAAAAAGGTGAAAATCACGCAAAAGCGAAAGGCTATAGTCCATGGTCTCGGACCGCATACTAGTATGTCGTTTTTCACGATTTTGGAGGATTTAAAAAAAAAAGTGAAAATCACGCAAAAGCGAAAGGCTATAGTCCATGGTGTCGGAGGGCATACTATAGTATGTCGTTTTTCACGATTTCGGAGGATTTTAAAAAAAAAGTGAAAATCACGCAAAAGCGAAAGGCTATAGTCCATGGTGTCGGAGGGCATACTATAGTATGTGGTTTTTCACGATTTCGGAGGATTTAAAAAAAAAGGTGAAAATCACGCAAAAGCGAAAGGCTATAGTCCATGGTGTCGGAGGGCATACTATAGTATGTCGTTTTTCACGATTTCGGAGGATTTGAAAAAAAGGTGAAAATCACGCAAAAGCGAAAGGCTATAGTCCATGGTGTCGGAGAGCATACTATAGTATGTCGTTTTTAACGATTTCGGAGGATTAAAAAAAAAGGTGAAAATCACGCAAAAGCGAAAGGCTATAGTCCATGGTCTCGGACCGCATACTAGTATGTCGTTTTTCACGATTTCGGAGGATTTAAAAAAAAAAGGTGAAAATCACGCAAAAGCGAAAGGCTATAGTCCATGGTGTCGGAGGGCATACTATAGTATGTCGTTTTTCACGATTTCGGAGGATTTGAAAAAAAGGTGAAAATCACGCAAAAGCGAAAGGCTATAGTCCATGGTGTCGGAGGGCATACTATAGTATGTCGTTTTTCACGATTTCGGAGGATTTAAAAAAAAAGGTGAAAATCACGCAAAAGCGAAAGGCTATAGTCCATGGTGTCGGAGGGCATACTATAGTATGTCGTTTTTCACGATTTCGGAGGATTTGAAAAAAAGGTGAAAATCACGCAAAAGCGAAAGGCTATAGTCCATGGTGTCGGAGGGCATACTATAGTATGTCGTTTTTCACGATTTCGGAGGATTTGAAAAAAAGGTGAAAATCACGCAAAAGCGAAAGGCTATAGTCCATGGTGTCGGAGGGCATACTATAGTATGTCGTTTTTCACGATTTCGGAGGATTTAAAAAAAAAGGTGAAAATCACGCAAAAGCGAAAGGCTATAGTCCATGGTGTCGGAGAGCATACTATAGTATGTCGTTTTTAACGATTTCGGAGGATTAAAAAAAAAGGTGAAAATCACGCAAAAGCAAAAGGCTATAGTCCATGGTGTCGGAGGGCATACTATAGTATGTCGTTTTTCACGATTTCGGAGGATTACAAAAAAAGGTGAAAATCACGCAAAAGCGAAAGGCTATAGTCCATGGTGTCGGAGGGCATACTATAGTATGTCGTTTTTCACGATTTCGGAGGATTTGAAAAAAAGGTGAAAATCACGCAAAAGCGAAAGGCTATAGTCCATGGTGTCGGAGGGCATACTATAGTATGTCGTTTTTCACGATTTCGGAGGATTTGAAAAAAAGGTGAAAATCACGCAAAAGCGAAAGGCTATAGTCCATGGTGTCGGAGGGCATACTATAGTATGTCGTTTTTCACGATTTCGGAGGATTTGAAAAAAAGGTGAAAATCACGCAAAAGCGAAAGGCTATAGTCCATGGTGTCGGAGAGCATACTATAGTATGTCGTTTTTAACGATTTCGGAGGATTAAAAAAAAAGGTGAAAATCACGCAAAAGCAAAAGGCTATAGTCCATGGTGTCGGAGGGCATACTATAGTATGTCGTTTTTCACGATTTCGGAGGATTACAAAAAAAGGTGAAAATCACGCAAAAGCGAAAGGCTATAGTCCATGGTGTCGGAGGGCATACTATAGTATGTCGTTTTTCACGATTTCGGAGGATTTGAAAAAAAGGTGAAAATCACGCAAAAGCGAAAGGCTATAGTCCATGGTGTCGGAGGGCATACTATAGTATGTCGTTTTTCACGATTTCGGAGGATTTGAAAAAAAGGTGAAAATCACGCAAAAGCGAAAGGCTATAGTCCATGGTGTCGGAGGGCATACTATAGTATGTCGTTTTTCACGATTTTGGAGGATTTGAAAAAAAGGTGAAAAGCACGCAAAAGCGAAAGGCTATAGTCCATGGTGTCGGAGGGCATACTATAGTATGTCGTTTTTCACGATTTCGGAGGATTTGAAAAAAAGGTGAAAATCACGCAAAAGCGAAAGGCTATAGTCCATGGTGTCGGAGGGCATACTATAGTATGTCGTTTTTCACGATTTCGGAGGATTTGAAAAAAAGGTGAAAATCACGCAAAAGCGAAAGGCTATAGTCCATGGTGTCGGAGGGCATACTATAGTATGTCGTTTTTCACGATTTTGGAGGATTTGAAAAAAAGGTGAAAATCACGCAAAAGCGAAAGGCTATAGTCCATGGTGTCGGAGGGCATACTATAGTATGTCGTTTTTCACGATTTCGGAGGATTTAAAAAAAAAGGTGAAAATCACGCAAAAGCGAAAGGCTATAGTCCATGGTGTCGGAGGGCATACTATAGTATGTCGTTTTTCACGATTTCGGAGGATTTGAAAAAAAGGTGAAAATCACGCAAAAGCGAAAGGCTATAGTCCATGGTGTCGGAGGGCATACTATAGTATGTCGTTTTTCACGATTTCGGAGGATTTGAAAAAAAGGTGAAAATCACGCAAAAGCGAAAGGCTATAGTCCATGGTGTCGGAGGGCATACTATAGTATGTCGTTTTTCACGATTTCGGAGGATTCAAAAAAAAGGTGAAAATCACGCAAAAGCGAAAGGCTATAGTCCATGGTGTCGGAGGGCATACTATAGTATGTCGTTTTTCACGATTTCGGAGGATTTGAAAAAAAGGTGAAAATCACGCAAAAGCGAAAGGCTATAGTCCATGGTGTCGGAGAGCATACTATAGTATGTCGTTTTTAACGATTTCGGAGGATTTAAAAAAAAAGGTGAAAATCACGCAAAAGCAAAAGGCTATAGTCCATGGTGTCGGAGGGCATACTATAGTATGTCGTTTTTCACGATTTCGGAGGATTAAAAAAAAAGGTGAAAATCACGCAAAAGCGAAAGGCTATAGTCCATGGTGTCGGAGGGCATACTATAGTATGTCGTTTTTCACGATTTCGGAGGATTTAAAAAAAAAGGTGAAAATCACGCAAAAGCGAAAGGCTATAGTCCATGGTGTCGGAGGGCATACTATAGTATGTGGTTTTTCACGATTTCGGAGGATTTAAAAAAAAAGGTGAAAATCACGCAAAAGCGAAAGGCTATAGTCCATGGTGTCGGAGGGCATACTATAGTATGTCGTTTTTCACGATTTCGGAGGATTTGAAAAAAAGGTGAAAATCACGCAAAAGCGAAAGGCTATAGTCCATGGTGTCGGAGAGCATACTATAGTATGTCGTTTTTAACGATTTCGGAGGATTTAAAAAAAAAGGTGAAAATCACGCAAAAGCAAAAGGCTATAGTCCATGGTGTCGGAGGGCATACTATAGTATGTCGTTTTTCACGATTTCGGAGGATTAAAAAAAAAGGTGAAAATCACGCAAAAGCGAAAGGCTATAGTCCATGGTGTCGGAGGGCATACTATAGTATGTCGTTTTTCACGATTTCGGAGGATTTGAAAAAAAGGTGAAAATCACGCAAAAGCGAAAGGCTATAGTCCATGGTGTCGGAGGGCATACTATAGTATGTCGTTTTTCACGATTTCGGAGGATTTAAAAAAAAAGGTGAAAATCACGCAAAAGCGAAAGGCTATAGTCCATGGTGTCGGAGGGCATACTATAGTATGTCGTTTTTCACGATTTCGGAGGATTTGAAAAAAAGGTGAAAATCACGCAAAAGCGAAAGGCTATAGTCCATGGTGTCGGAGGGCATACTATAGTATGTCGTTTTTCACGATTTCGGAGGATTTGAAAAAAAGGTGAAAATCACGCAAAAGCGAAAGGCTATAGTCCATGGTGTCGGAGGGCATACTATAGTATGTCGTTTTTCACGATTTCGGAGGATTAAAAAAAAAGGTGAAAATCACGCAAAAGCGAAAGGCTATAGTCCATGGTGTCGGACCGCATACTAGTATGTCGTTTTTCACGATTTTGGAGGATTTTTAAAAAAAAAGGTGAAAATCACGCAAAAGCGAAAGTATAGTCCATGGTGTCGGAGGGCATACTATAGTATGTCGTTTTTCACGATTTCGGAGGATTTGAAAAAAAGGTGAAAATCACGCAAAAGCGAAAGGCTATAGTCCATGGTGTCGGAGGGCATACTATAGTATGTCGTTTTTCACGATTTCGGAGGATTTAAAAAAAAAGGTGAAAATCACGCAAAAGCGAAAGGCTATAGTCCATGGTCTCGGACCGCATACTAGTATGTTGTTTTTCACGATTTCGGAGGATTTTTAAAAAAAAGGTGAAAATCACGCAAAAGCGAAAGGCTATAGTCCATGGTGTCGGAGGGCATACTATAGTATGTCGTTTTTCACGATTTCGGAGGATTTAAAAAAAAAAAGGTGAAAATCACGCAAAAGCGAAAGGCTATAGTCCATGGTGTCGGAGGGCATACTATAGTATGTCGTTTTTCATGATTTCGGAGGATTTGAAAAAAAGGTGAAAATCACGCAAAAGCGAAAGGCTATAGTCCATGGTCTCGGACCGCATACTAGTATGTCGTTTTTCACGATTTCGGAGGATTTTTAAAAAAAAGGTGAAAATCACGCAAAAGCGAAAGGCTATAGTCCATGGTGTCGGAGGGCATACTATAGTATGTCGTTTTTCACGATTTCGGAGGATTTGAAAAAAAGGTGAAAATCACGCAAAAGCGAAAGGCTATAGTCCATGGTGTCGGAGGGCATACTATAGTATGTCGTTTTTCACGATTTTGGAGGATTTGAAAAAAAGGTGAAAATCACGCAAAAGCGAAAGGCTATAGTCCATGGTGTCGGAGAGCATACTATAGTATGTCGTTTTTAACGATTTCGGAGGATTAAAAAAAAAGGTGAAAATCACGCAAAAGCGAAAGGCTATAGTCCATGGTGTCGGAGGGCATACTATAGTATGTGGTTTTTCACGATTTCGGAGGATTTAAAAAAAAAAGGTGAAAATCACGCAAAAGCGAAAGGCTATAGTCCATGGTGTCGGAGGGCATACTATAGTATGTCGTTTTTCACGATTTCGGAGGATTTGAAAAAAAGGTGAAAATCACGCAAAAGCGAAAGGCTATAGTCCATGGTGTCGGAGGGCATACTATAGTATGTCGTTTTTCACGATTTCGGAGGATTTAAAAAAAAAGGTGAAAATCACGCAAAAGCGAAAGGCTATAGTCCATGGTCTCGGACCGCATACTAGTATGTTGTTTTTCACGATTTCGGAGGATTTTTAAAAAAAAGGTGAAAATCACGCAAAAGCGAAAGGCTATAGTCCATGGTGTCGGAGGGCATACTATAGTATGTCGTTTTTCACGATTTCGGAGGATTTTAAAAAAAAAAGGTGAAAATCACGCAAAAGCGAAAGGCTATAGTCCATGGTGTCGGAGGGCATACTATAGTATGTCGTTTTTCACGATTTCGGAGGATTTGAAAAAAAGGTGAAAATCACGCAAAAGCGAAAGGCTATAGTCCATGGTGTCGGAGAGCATACTATAGTATGTCGTTTTTAACGATTTCGGAGGATTAAAAAAAAAGGTGAAAATCACGCAAAAGCGAAAGGCTATAGTCCATGGTGTCGGAGGGCATACTATAGTATGTGGTTTTTCACGATTTCGGAGGATTTAAAAAAAAAAGGTGAAAATCACGCAAAAGCGAAAAAGGCTATAGTCCATGGTGTCGGAGGGCATACTATAGTATGTCGTTTTTCACGATTTCGGAGGATTTGAAAAAAAGGTGAAAATCACGCAAAAGCGAAAGGCTATAGTCCATGGTGTCGGAGGGCATACTATAGTATGTCGTTTTTCACGATTTCGGAGGATTTAAAAAAAAAGGTGAAAATCACGCAAAAGCGAAAGGCTATAGTCCATGGTCTCGGACCGCATACTAGTATGTCGTTTTTCACGATTTCGGAGGATTTTTAAAAAAAAGGTGAAAATCACGCAAAAGCGAAAGGCTATAGTCCATGGTGTCGGAGGGCATACTATAGTATGTCGTTTTTCACGATTTCGGAGGATTTGAAAAAAAGGTGAAAATCACGCAAAAGCGAAAGGCTATAGTCCATGGTGTCGGAGGGCATACTATAGTATGTCGTTTTTCACGATTTTGGAGGATTTGAAAAAAAGGTGAAAATCACGCAAAAGCGAAAGGCTATAGTCCATGGTGTCGGAGGGCATACTATAGTATGTCGTTTTTCACGATTTCGGAGGATTAAAAAAAAAGGTGAAAATCACGCAAAAGCGAAAGGCTATAGTCCATGGTGTCGGAGGGCATACTATAGTATGTCGTTTTTCACGATTTCGGAGGATTAAAAAAAAAGGTGAAAATCACGCAAAAGCGAAAGGCTATAGTCCATGGTGTCGGAGGGCATACTATAGTATGTCGTTTTTCACGATTTCGGAGGATTTGAAAAAAAGGTGAAAATCACGCAAAAGCGAAAGGCTATAGTCCATGGTGTCGGAGGGCATACTATAGTATGTCGTTTTTCATGATTTCGGAGGATTTTAAAAAAAAAAAGGTGAAAATCACGCAAAAGCGAAAGGCTATAGTCCATGGTGTCGGAGGGCATACTATAGTATGTGGTTTTTCACGATTTCGGAGGATAAAAAAAAAAAGGTGAAAATCACGCAAAAGCGAAAGGCTATAGTCCATGGTGTCGGAGGGCATACTATAGTATGTCGTTTTTCACGATTTCGGAGGATTTGAAAAAAAGGTGAAAATCACGCAAAAGCGAAAGGCTATAGTCCATGGTGTCGGAGAGCATACTATAGTATGTCGTTTTTCACGATTTCGGAGGATTTAAAAAAAAAGGTGAAAATCACGCAAAAGCGAAAGGCTATAGTCCATGGTGTCGGAGGGCATACTATAGTATGTCGTTTTTCACGATTTCGGAGGATTTGAAAAAAAGGTGAAAATCACGCAAAAGCGAAAGGCTATAGTCCATGGTGTCGGAGGGCATACTATAGTATGTCGTTTTTCACGATTTTGGAGGATTTGAAAAAAAGGTGAAAATCACGCAAAAGCGAAAGGCTATATTCCATGGTGTCGGAGGGCATACTATAGTATGTCGTTTTTCACGATTTCGGAGGATTAAAAAAAAAGGTGAAAATCACGCAAAAGCGAAAGGCTATAGTCCATGGTGTCGGAGGGCATACTATAGTATGTCGTTTTTCACGATTTCGGAGGATTTGAAAAAAAGGTGAAAATCACGCAAAAGCGAAAGGCTATAGTCCATGGTGTCGGAAGGCATACTATAGTATGTCGTTTTTCACGATTTCGGAGGATTAAAAAAAAAGGTGAAAATCACGCAAAAGCGAAAGGCTATAGTCCATGGTGTCGGAGGGCATACTATAGTATGTCGTTTTTCACGATTTCGGAGGATTAAAAAAAAAGGTGAAAATCACGCAAAAGCGAAAGGCTATAGTCCATGGTGTCGGAGGGCATACTATAGTATGTCGTTTTTCACGATTTCGGAGGATTTGAAAAAAAGGTGAAAATCACGCAAAAGCGAAAGGCTATAGTCCATGGTGTCGGAGGGCATACTATAGTATGTCGTTTTTCATGATTTCGGAGGATTTAAAAAAAAAAAGGTGAAAATCACGCAAAAGCGAAAGGCTATAGTCCATGGTGTCGGAGGGCATACTATAGTATGTCGTTTTTCACGATTTCGGAGGATTTGAAAAAAAGGTGAAAATCACGCAAAAGCGAAAGGCTATAGTCCATGGTGTCGGAGAGCATACTATAGTATGTCGTTTTTCACGATTTCGGAGGATTTAAAAAAAAAGGTGAAAATCACGCAAAAGCGAAAGGCTATAGTCCATGGTGTCGGAGGGCATACTATAGTATGTCGTTTTTCACGATTTTGGAGGATTTGAAAAAAAGGTGAAAATCACGCAAAAGCGAAAGGCTATAGTCCATGGTGTCGGAGGGCATACTATAGTATGTCGTTTTTCACGATTTCGGAGGATTAAAAAAAAAGGTGAAAATCACGCAAAAGCGAAAGGCTATAGTCCATGGTGTCGGAGGGCATACTATAGTATGTCGTTTTTCACGATTTCGGAGGATTTGAAAAAAAGGTGAAAATCACGCAAAAGCGAAAGGCTATAGTCCATGGTGTCGGAAGGCATACTATAGTATGTCGTTTTTCACGATTTCGGAGGATTAAAAAAAAAGGTGAAAATCACGCAAAAGCGAAAGGCTATAGTCCATGGTGTCGGAGGGCATACTATAGTATGTCGTTTTTCACGATTTCGGAGGATTTGAAAAAAAGGTGAAAATCACGCAAAAGCGAAAGGCTATAGTCCATGGAGTCGGAGGGCATACTATAGTATGTCGTTTTTCACGATTTCGGAGGATTTAAAAAAAAAGGTGAAAATCACGCAAAAGCGAAAGGCTATAGTCCATGGTGTCGGAGGGCATACTATAGTATGTCGTTTTTCATGATTTCGGAGGATTTTTAAAAAAAAAGGTGAAAATCACGCAAAAGCGAAAGGCTATAGTCCATGGTGTCGGAGGGCATACTATAGTATGTGGTTTTTCACGATTTCGGAGGATAAAAAAAAAAAGGTGAAAATCACGCAAAAGCGAAAGGCTATAGTCCATGGTGTCGGAGGGCATACTATAGTATGTCGTTTTTCACGATTTCGGAGGATTTGAAAAAAAGGTGAAAATCACGCAAAAGCGAAAGGCTATAGTCCATGGTGTCGGAGAGCATACTATAGTATGTCGTTTTTCACGATTTCGGAGGATTTAAAAAAAAAGGTGAAAATCACGCAAAAGCGAAAGGCTATAGTCCATGGTGTCGGAGGGCATACTATAGTATGTCGTTTTTCACGATTTCGGAGGATTTAAAAAAAAAGGTGAAAATCACGCAAAAGCGAAAGGCTATAGTCCATGGTCTCGGACCGCATACTAGTATGTCGTTTTTCACGATTTCGGAGGATTTTAAAAAAAAAGGTGAAAATCACGCAAAAGCGAAAGGCGTGTCGGAGGGCATACTATAGTATGTCGTTTTTCACGATTTCGGAGGATTTTAAAAAAAAAGGTGAAAATCACGCAAAAGCGAAAGGCTATAGTCCATGGTGTCGGAGGGCATACTATAGTATGTGGTTTTTCACGATTTCGGAGGATTTAAAAAAAAAAGGTGAAAATCACGCAAAAGCGAAAGGCTATAGTCCATGGTGTCGGAGGGCATACTATAGTATGTCGTTTTTCACGATTTCGGAGGATTTGAAAAAAAGGTGAAAATCACGCAAAAGCGAAAGGCTATAGTCCATGGTGTCGGAGGGCATACTATAGTATGTCGTTTTTCACGATTTCGGAGGATTTAAAAAAAAAGGTGAAAATCACGCAAAAGCTAAAGGCTATAGTCCATGGTCTCGGACCGCATACTAGTATGTCGTTTTTCACGATTTCGGAGGATTTTTTAAAAAAAGGTGAAAATCACGCAAAAGCGAAAGGCTATAGTCCATGGTGTCGGAGGGCATACTATAGTATGTCGTTTTTCACGATTTCGGAGGATTTAAAAAAAAAAGGTGAAAATCACGCAAAAGCGAAAGGCTATAGTCCATGGTGTCGGAGGGCATACTATAGTATGTCGTTTTTCACGATTTCGGAGGATTTGAAAAAAAGGTGAAAATCACGCAAAAGCGAAAGGCTATAGTCCATGGTGTCGGAGAGCATACTATAGTATGTCGTTTTTAACGATTTCGGAGGATTAAAAAAAAAGGTGAAAATCACGCAAAAGCGAAAGGCTATAGTCCATGGTGTCGGAGGGCATACTATAGTATGTGGTTTTTCACGATTTCGGAGGATTTAAAAAAAAAAGGTGAAAATCACGCAAAAGCGAAAGGCTATAGTCCATGGTGTCGGAGGGCATACTATAGTATGTCGTTTTTCACGATTTCGGAGGATTTGAAAAAAAGGTGAAAATCACGCAAAAGCGAAAGGCTATAGTCCATGGTGTCGGAGGGCATACTATAGTATGTCGTTTTTCACGATTTCGGAGGATTTAAAAAAAAAGGTGAAAATCACGCAAAAGCGAAAGGCTATAGTCCATGGTCTCGGACCGCATACTAGTATGTCGTTTTTCACGATTTCGGAGGATTTTTAAAAAAAAGGTGAAAATCACGCAAAAGCGAAAGGCTATAGTCCATGGTGTCGGAGGGCATACTATAGTATGTCGTTTTTCACGATTTCGGAGGATTTGAAAAAAAGGTGAAAATCACGCAAAAGCGAAAGGCTATAGTCCATGGTGTCGGAGGGCATACTATAGTATGTCGTTTTTCACGATTTTGGAGGATTTGAAAAAAAGGTGAAAATCACGCAAAAGCGAAAGGCTATAGTCCATGGTGTCGGAGGGCATACTATAGTATGTCGTTTTTCACGATTTCGGAGGATTTAAAAAAAAAAGGTGAAAATCACGCAAAAGCGAAAGGATATAGTCCATGGTGTCGGAGGGCATACTATAGTATGTCGTTTTTCACGATTTCGGAGGATTTGAAAAAAAGGTGAAAATCACGCAAAAGCGAAAGGCTATAGTCCATGGTGTCGGAGAGCATACTATAGTATGTCGTTTTTAACGATTTCGGAGGATTAAAAAAAAAGGTGAAAATCACGCAAAAGCGAAAGGCTATAGTCCATGGTGTCGGAGGGCATACTATAGTATGTGGTTTTTCACGATTTCGGAGGATTTAAAAAAAAAAGGTGAAAATCACGCAAAAGCGAAAGGCTATAGTCCATGGTGTCGGAGGGCATACTATAGTATGTCGTTTTTCACGATTTCGGAGGATTTGAAAAAAAGGTGAAAATCACGCAAAAGCGAAAGGCTATAGTCCATGGTGTCGGAGGGCATACTATAGTATGTCGTTTTTCACGATTTCGGAGGATTTAAAAAAAAAGGTGAAAATCACGCAAAAGCGAAAGGCTATAGTCCATGGTCTCGGACCGCATACTAGTATGTTGTTTTTCACGATTTCGGAGGATTTTTAAAAAAAAGGTGAAAATCACGCAAAAGCGAAAGGCTATAGTCCATGGTGTCGGAGGGCATACTATAGTATGTCGTTTTTCACGATTTCGGAGGATTTTAAAAAAAAAGGTGAAAATCACGCAAAAGCGAAAGGCTATAGTCCATGGTGTCGGAGGGCATACTATAGTATGTCGTTTTTCACGATTTCGGAGGATTTGAAAAAAAGGTGAAAATCACGCAAAAGCGAAAGGCTATAGTCCATGGTCTCGGACCGCATACTAGTATGTCGTTTTTCACGATTTCGGAGGATTTTTAAAAAAAAGGTGAAAATCACGCAAAAGCGAAAGGCTATAGTCCATGGTGTCGGAGGGCATACTATAGTATGTCGTTTTTCACGATTTCGGAGGATTTGAAAAAAAGGTGAAAATCACGCAAAAGCGAAAGGCTATAGTCCATGGTGTCGGAGGGCATACTATAGTATGTCGTTTTTCACGATTTTGGAGGATTTGAAAAAAAGGTGAAAATCACGCAAAAGCGAAAGGCTATAGTCCATGGTGTCGGAGGGCATACTATAGTATGTCGTTTTTCACGATTTCGGAGGATTTAAAAAAAAAAGGTGAAAATCACGCAAAAGCGAAAGGCTATAGTCCATGGTGTCGGAGGGCATACTATAGTATGTCGTTTTTCACGATTTCGGAGGATTTGAAAAAAAGGTGAAAATCACGCAAAAGCGAAAGGCTATAGTCCATGGTGTCGGAGAGCATACTATAGTATGTCGTTTTTAACGATTTCGGAGGATTAAAAAAAAAGGTGAAAATCACGCAAAAGCGAAAGGCTATAGTCCATGGTGTCGGAGGGCATACTATAGTATGTGGTTTTTCACGATTTCGGAGGATTTAAAAAAAAAAGGTGAAAATCACGCAAAAGCGAAAGGCTATAGTCCATGGTGTCGGAGGGCATACTATAGTATGTCGTTTTTCACGATTTCGGAGGATTTGAAAAAAAGGTGAAAATCACGCAAAAGCGAAAGGCTATAGTCCATGGTGTCGGAGGGCATACTATAGTATGTCGTTTTTCACGATTTCGGAGGATTTAAAAAAAAAGGTGAAAATCACGCAAAAGCGAAAGGCTATAGTCCATGGTCTCGGACCGCATACTAGTATGTTGTTTTTCACGATTTCGGAGGATTTTTAAAAAAAAGGTGAAAATCACGCAAAAGCGAAAGGCTATAGTCCATGGTGTCGGAGGGCATACTATAGTATGTCGTTTTTCACGATTTCGGAGGATTTAAAAAAAAAAGGTGAAAATCACGCAAAAGCGAAAGGCTATAGTCCATGGTGTCGGAGGGCATACTATAGTATGTCGTTTTTCACGATTTCGGAGGATTTGAAAAAAAGGTGAAAATCACGCAAAAGCGAAAGGCTATAGTCCATGGTGTCGGAGAGCATACTATAGTATGTCGTTTTTAACGATTTCGGAGGATTAAAAAAAAAGGTGAAAATCACGCAAAAGCGAAAGGCTATAGTCCATGGTGTCGGAGGGCATACTATAGTATGTGGTTTTTCACGATTTCGGAGGATTTAAAAAAAAAAGGTGAAAATCACGCAAAAGCGAAAGGCTATAGTCCATGGTGTCGGAGGGCATACTATAGTATGTCGTTTTTCACGATTTCGGAGGATTTGAAAAAAAGGTGAAAATCACGCAAAAGCGAAAGGCTATAGTCCATGGTGTCGGAGGGCATACTATAGTATGTCGTTTTTCACGATTTCGGAGGATTTAAAAAAAAAGGTGAAAATCACGCAAAAGCGAAAGGCTATAGTCCATGGTCTCGGACCGCATACTAGTATGTCGTTTTTCACGATTTCGGAGGATTTTTAAAAAAAAGGTGAAAATCACGCAAAAGCGAAAGGCTATAGTCCATGGTGTCGGAGGGCATACTATAGTATGTCGTTTTTCACGATTTCGGAGGATTTGAAAAAAAGGTGAAAATCACGCAAAAGCGAAAGGCTATAGTCCATGGTGTCGGAGGGCATACTATAGTATGTCGTTTTTCACGATTTTGGAGGATTTGAAAAAAAGGTGAAAATCACGCAAAAGCGAAAGGCTATAGTCCATGGTGTCGGAGGGCATACTATAGTATGTCGTTTTTCACGATTTCGGAGGATTTGAAAAAAAGGTGAAAATCACGCAAAAGCGAAAGGCTATAGTCCATGGTGTCGGAGGGCATACTATAGTATGTCGTTTTTCACGATTTTGGAGGATTTGAAAAAAAGGTGAAAATCACGCAAAAGCGAAAGGCTATAGTCCATGGTGTCGGAGGGCATACTATAGTATGTTGTTTTTCACGATTTCGGAGGATTTAAAAAAAAAGGTGAAAATCACGCAAAAGCGAAAGGCTATAGTCCATGGTGTCGGAGGGCATACTATAGTATGTCGTTTTTCACGATTTCGGAGGATTTAAAAAAAAAGGTGAAAATCACGCAAAAGCGAAAGGCTATAGTCCATGGTGTCGGAGGGCATACTATAGTATGTCGTTTTTCACGATTTCGGAGGATTTGAAAAAAAGGTGAAAATCACGCAAAAGCGAAAGGCTATAGTCCATGGTGTCGGAGGGCATACTATAGTATGTCGTTTTTCACGATTTTGGAGGATTTGAAAAAAAGGTGAAAATCACGCAAAAGCGAAAGGCTATAGTCCATGGTGTCGGAGGGCATACTATAGTATGTTGTTTTTCACGATTTCGGAGGATTTAAAAAAAAAGGTGAAAATCACGCAAAAGCGAAAGGCTATAGTCCATGGTGTCGGAGGGCATACTATAGTATGTCGTTTTTCACGATTTCGGAGGATTTAAAAAAAAAGGTGAAAATCACGCAAAAGCGAAAGGCTATAGTCCATGGTCTCGGACCGCATACTAGTATGTTGTTTTTCACGATTTCGGAGGATTTTTAAAAAAAAGGTGAAAATCACGCAAAAGCGAAAGGCTATAGTCCATGGTGTCGGAGGGCATACTATAGTATGTCGTTTTTCACGATTTCGGAGGATTTAAAAAAAAAAAGGTGAAAATCACGCAAAAGCGAAAGGCTATAGTCCATGGTGTCGGAGGGCATACTATAGTATGTCGTTTTTCACGATTTCGGAGGATTTGAAAAAAAGGTGAAAATCACGCAAAAGCGAAAGGCTATAGTCCATGGTGTCGGAGAGCATACTATAGTATGTCGTTTTTAACGATTTCGGAGGATTAAAAAAAAAGGTGAAAATCACGCAAAAGCGAAAGGCTATAGTCCATGGTGTCGGAGGGCATACTATAGTATGTGGTTTTTCACGATTTCGGAGGATTTAAAAAAAAAAGGTGAAAATCACGCAAAAGCGAAAGGCTATAGTCCATGGTGTCGGAGGGCATACTATAGTATGTCGTTTTTCACGATTTCGGAGGATTTAAAAAAAAAGGTGAAAATCACGCAAAAGCGAAAGGCTATAGTCCATGGTCTCGGACCGCATACTAGTATGTCGTTTTTCACGATTTCGGAGGATTTTTAAAAAAAAGGTGAAAATCACGCAAAAGCGAAAGGCTATAGTCCATGGTGTCGGAGGGCATACTATAGTATGTCGTTTTTCACGATTTCGGAGGATTTGAAAAAAAGGTGAAAATCACGCAAAAGCGAAAGGCTATAGTCCATGGTGTCGGAGGGCATACTATAGTATGTCGTTTTTCACGATTTTGGAGGATTTGAAAAAAAGGTGAAAATCACGCAAAAGCGAAAGGCTATAGTCCATGGTGTCGGAGGGCATACTATAGTATGTCGTTTTTCACGATTTCGGAGGATTTGAAAAAAAGGTGAAAATCACGCAAAAGCGAAAGGCTATAGTCCATGGTGTCGGAGGGCATACTATAGTATGTCGTTTTTCACGATTTTGGAGGATTTGAAAAAAAGGTGAAAATCACGCAAAAGCGAAAGGCTATAGTCCATGGTGTCGGAGGGCATACTATAGTATGTTGTTTTTCACGATTTCGGAGGATTTAAAAAAAAAGGTGAAAATCACGCAAAAGCGAAAGGCTATAGTCCATGGTGTCGGAGGGCATACTATAGTATGTCGTTTTTCACGATTTCGGAGGATTTGAAAAAAAGGTGAAAATCACGCAAAAGCGAAAGGCTATAGTCCATGGTGTCGGAGGGCATACTATAGTATGTCGTTTTTCACGATTTCGGAGGATTTGAAAAAAAGGTGAAAATCACGCAAAAGCGAAAGGCTATAGTCCATGGTGTCGGAGGGCATACTATAGTATGTCGTTTTTCACGATTTTGGAGGATTTGAAAAAAAGGTGAAAATCACGCAAAAGCGAAAGGCTATAGTCCATGGTGTCGGAGGGCATACTATAGTATGTTGTTTTTCACGATTTCGGAGGATTTAAAAAAAAAGGTGAAAATCACGCAAAAGCGAAAGGCTATAGTCCATGGTGTCGGAGGGCATACTATAGTATGTCGTTTTTCACGATTTCGGAGGATTTAAAAAAAAAGGTGAAAATCACGCAAAAGCGAAAGGCTATAGTCCATGGTGTCGGAGGGCATACTATAGTATGTCGTTTTTCACGATTTCGGAGGATTTGAAAAAAAGGTGAAAATCACGCAAAAGCGAAAGGCTATAGTCCATGGTGTCGGAGGGCATACTATAGTATGTCGTTTTTCACGATTTCGGAGGATTAAAAAAAAAGGTGAAAATCACGCAAAAGCGAAAGGCTATAGTCCATGGTGTCGGAGGGCATACTATAGTATGTCGTTTTTCACGATTTCGGAGGATTTTAAAAAAAAGGTGAAAATCACGCAAAAGCGAAAGGCTATAGTCCATGGTGTCGGAGGGCATACTATAGTATGTGGTTTTTCACGATTTCGGAGGATAAAAAAAAAAAGGTGAAAATCACGCAAAAGCGAAAGGCTATAGTCCATGGTGTCGGAGGGCATACTATAGTATGTCGTTTTTCACGATTTCGGAGGATTTGAAAAAAAGGTGAAAATCACGCAAAAGCGAAAGGCTATAGTCCATGGTGTCGGAGAGCATACTATAGTATGTCGTTTTTAACGATTTCGGAGGATTTAAAAAAAAGGTGAAAATCAAGCAAAAGCGAAAGGCTATAGTCCATGGTGTCGGAGGGCATACTATAGGATGTCGTTTTTCACGATTTCGGAGGATTAAAAAAAAAGGTGAAAATCACGCAAAAGCGAAAGGCTATAGTCCATGGTGTCGGAGGGCATACTATAGTATGTCGTTTTTCACGATTTCGGAGGATTTGAAAAAAAGGTGAAAATCACGCAAAAGCGAAAGGCTATAGTCCATGGTCTCGGACCGCATACTAGTATGTCGTTTTTCACGATTTCGGAGGATTTAAAAAAAAAAGGTGAAAATCACGCAAAAGCGAAAGGCTATAGTCCATGGTGTCGGAGGGCATACTATAGTATGTGGTTTTTCACGATTTCGGAGGATTAAAAAAAAAAGGTGAAAATCACGCAAAAGCGAAAGGCTATAGTCCATGGTGTCGGAGGGCATACTATAGTATGTGGTTTTTCACGATTTCGGAGGATTTAAAAAAAAAGGTGAAAATCACGCAAAAGCGAAAGGCTATAGTCCATGGTGTCGGAGGGCATACTATAGTATGTCGTTTTTCACGATTTCGGAGGATTTGAAAAAAAGGTGAAAATCACGCAAAAGCGAAAGGCTATAGTCCATGGTGTCGGAGGGCATACTATAGTATGTGGTTTTTCACGATTTCGGAGGATTTAAAAAAAAAAGGTGAAAATCACGCAAAAGCGAAAGGCTATAGTCCATGGTGTCGGAGGGCATACTATAGTATGTCGTTTTTCACGATTTCGGAGGATTTGAAAAAAAGGTGAAAATCACGCAAAAGCGAAAGGCTATAGTCCATGGTGTCGGAGGGCATACTATAGTATGTGGTTTTTCACGATTTCGGAGGATTAAAAAAAAAAGGTGAAAATCACGCAAAAGCGAAAGGCTATAGTCCATGGTGTCGGAGGGCATACTATAGTATGTCGTTTTTCACGATTTCGGAGGATTTAAAAAAAAGGTGAAAATCACGCAAAAGCGAAAGGCTATAGTCCATGGTCTCGGACCGCATACTAGTATGTCGTTTTTCACGATTTCGGAGGATTTAAAAAAAAAAGGTGAAAATCACGCAAAAGCGAAAGGTTATAGTCCATGGTGTCGGAGGGCATACTATAGTATGTCGTTTTTCACGATTTCGGAGGATTTAAAAAAAAAAGGTGAAAATCACGCAAAAGCGAAAGGCTATAGTCCATGGTGTCGGAGGGCATACTATAGTATGTGGTTTTTCACGATTTCGGAGGATTTAAAAAAAAAGGTGAAAATCACGCAAAAGCGAAAGGCTATAGTCCATGGTGTCGGAGGGCATACTATAGTATGTCGTTTTTCACGATTTCGGAGGATTTGAAAAAAAGGTGAAAATCACGCAAAAGCGAAAGGCTATAGTCCATGGTGTCGGAGACCATACTATAGTATGTGGTTTTTCACGATTTCGGAGGATTTAAAAAAAAAGGTGAAAATCACGCAAAAGCGAAAGGCTATAGTCCATGGTGTCGGAGGGCATACTATAGTATGTCGTTTTTCACGATTTCGGAGGATTTGAAAAAAAGGTGAAAATCACGCAAAAGCGAAAGGCTATAGTCCATGGTGTCGGAGAGCATACTATAGTATGTCGTTTTTCACGATTTCGGAGGATTTGAAAAAAAGGTGAAAATCACGCAAAAGCGAAAGGCTATAGTCCATGGTGTCGGAGGGCATACTATAGTATGTGGTTTTTCACGATTTCGGAGGATTAAAAAAAAAAGGTGAAAATCACGCAAAAGCGAAAGGCTATAGTCCATGGTGTCGGAGGGCATACTATAGTATGTCGTTTTTCACGATTTCGGAGGATTTAAAAAAAAAGGTGAAAATCACGCAAAAGCGAAAGGCTATAGTCCATGGTCTCGGACCGCATACTAGTATGTCGTTTTTCACGATTTCGGAGGATTTAAAAAAAAAAGGTGAAAATCACGCAAAAGCGAAAGGTTATAGTCCATGGTGTCGGAGGGCATACTATAGTATGTCGTTTTTCACGATTTCGGAGGATTTAAAAAAAAAAGGTGAAAATCACGCAAAAGCGAAAGGCTATAGTCCATGGTGTCGGAGGGCATACTATAGTATGTGGTTTTTCACGATTTCGGAGGATTTAAAAAAAAAGGTGAAAATCACGCAAAAGCGAAAGGCTATAGTCCATGGTGTCGGAGGGCATACTATAGTATGTCGTTTTTCACGATTTCGGAGGATTTGAAAAAAAGGTGAAAATCACGCAAAAGCGAAAGGCTATAGTCCATGGTGTCGGAGACCATACTATAGTATGTGGTTTTTCACGATTTCGGAGGATTTAAAAAAAAAGGTGAAAATCACGCAAAAGCGAAAGGCTATAGTCCATGGTGTCGGAGGGCATACTATAGTATGTCGTTTTTCACGATTTCGGAGGATTTGAAAAAAAGGTGAAAATCACGCAAAAGCGAAAGGCTATAGTCCATGGTGTCGGAGAGCATACTATAGTATGTCGTTTTTAACGATTTCGGAGGATTTAAAAAAAAAAGGTGAAAATCACGCAAAAGCAAAAGGCTATAGTCCATGGTGTCGGAGGGCATACTATAGTATGTCGTTTTTCACGATTTCGGAGGATTTTTTAAAAAAAAGGTGAAAATCACGCAAAAGCGAAAGGCTATAGTCCATGGTCTCGGACCGCATACTAGTATGTCGTTTTTCACGATTTCGGAGGATTTAAAAAAAAAGGTGAAAATCACGCAAAGGCGAAAGGCTATAGTCCATGGTGTCGGAGGGCATACTATAGTATGTGGTTTTTCACGATTTCGGAGGATAAAAAAAAAAAGGTGAAAATCACGCAAAAGCGAAAGGCTATAGTCCATGGTGTCGGAGGGCATACTATAGTATGTCGTTTTTCACGATTTCGGAGGATTTGAAAAAAAGGTGAAAATCACGCAAAAGCGAAAGGCTATAGTCCATGGTGTCGGAGAGCATACTATAGTATGTCGTTTTTAACGATTTCGGAGGATTTAAAAAAAAAGGTGAAAATCACGCAAAAGCGAAAGGCTATAGTCCATGGTGTCGGAGGGCATACTATAGTATGTCGTTTTTCACGATTTCGGAGGATTTGAAAAAAAGGTGAAAATCACGCAAAAGCGAAAGGCTATAGTCCATGGTGTCGGAGGGCATACTATAGTATGTCGTTTTTCACGATTTCGGAGGATTTAAAAAAAAAGGTGAAAATCACGCAAAAGCGAAAGGCTATAGTCCATGGTGTCGGAGGGCATACTATAGTATGTGGTTTTTCACGATTTCGGAGGATAAAAAAAAAAAGGTGAAAATCACGCAAAAGCGAAAGGCTATAGTCCATGGTGTCGGAGGGCATACTATAGTATGTCGTTTTTCACGATTTCGGAGGATTTAAAAAAAAAGGTGAAAATCACGCAAAAGCGAAAGGCTATAGTCCATGGTGTCGGACGGCATACTATAGTATGTCGTTTTTCACGATTTCGGAGGATTTGAAAAAAAGGTGAAAATCACGCAAAAGCGAAAGGCTATAGTCCATGGTGTCGGAGGGCATACTATAGTATGTCGTTTTTCACGATTTCGGAGGATTTTAAAAAAAAGGTGAAAATCACGCAAAAGCGAAAGGCTATAGTCCATGGTGTCGGAGGGCATACTATAGTATGTGGTTTTTCACGATTTCGGAGGATAAAAAAAAAAAGGTGAAAATCACGCAAAAGCGAAAGGCTATAGTCCATGGTGTCGGAGGGCATACTATAGTATGTCGTTTTTCACGATTTCGGAGGATTTGAAAAAAAGGTGAAAATCACGCAAAAGCGAAAGGCTATAGTCCATGGTGTCGGAGAGCATACTATAGTATGTCGTTTTTAACGATTTCGGAGGATTTAAAAAAAAAAGGTGAAAATCACGCAAAAGCAAAAGGCTATAGTCCATGGTGTCGGAGGGCATACTATAGTATGTCGTTTTTCACGATTTCGGAGGATTTTTTAAAAAAAAGGTGAAAATCACGCAAAAGCGAAAGGCTATAGTCCATGGTCTCGGACCGCATACTAGTATGTCGTTTTTCACGATTTCGGAGGATTTAAAAAAAAAGGTGAAAATCACTCAAAGGCGAAAGGCTATAGTCCATGGTGTCGGAGGGCATACTATAGTATGTGGTTTTTCACGATTTCGGAGGATAAAAAAAAAAAGGTGAAAATCACGCAAAAGCGAAAGGCTATAGTCCATGGTGTCGGAGGGCATACTATAGTATGTCGTTTTTCACGATTTCGGAGGATTTGAAAAAAAGGTGAAAATCACGCAAAAGCGAAAGGCTATAGTCCATGGTGTCGGAGAGCATACTATAGTATGTCGTTTTTAACGATTTCGGAGGATTTAAAAAAAAAGGTGAAAATCACGCAAAAGCGAAAGGCTATAGTCCATGGTGTCGGAGGGCATACTATAGTATGTCGTTTTTCACGATTTCGGAGGATTTGAAAAAAAGGTGAAAATCACGCAAAAGCGAAAGGCTATAGTCCATGGTGTCGGAGGGCATACTATAGTATGTCGTTTTTCACGATTTCGGAGGATTTAAAAAAAAAGGTGAAAATCACGCAAAAGCGAAAGGCTATAGTCCATGGTGTCGGAGGGCATACTATAGTATGTGGTTTTTCACGATTTCGGAGGATAAAAAAAAAAAGGTGAAAATCACGCAAAAGCGAAAGGCTATAGTCCATGGTGTCGGAGGGCATACTATAGTATGTCGTTTTTCACGATTTCGGAGGATTTAAAAAAAAAGGTGAAAATCACGCAAAAGCGAAAGGCTATAGTCCATGGTGTCGGAGGGCATACTATAGTATGTGGTTTTTCACGATTTCGGAGGATAAAAAAAAAAGGTGAAAATCACGCAAAAGCGAAAGGCTATAGTCCATGGTGTCGGAGGGCATACTATAGTATGTCGTTTTTCACGATTTCGGAGGATTTGAAAAAAAGGTGAAAATCACGCAAAAGCGAAAGGCTATAGTCCATGGTGTCGGAGAGCATACTATAGTATGTCGTTTTAAACGATTTCGGAGGATTTAAAAAAAAGGTGAAAATCACGCAAAAGCGAAAGGCTATAGTCCATGGTGTCGGAGGGCATACTATAGTATGTCGTTTTTCACGATTTCGGAGGATTTGAAAAAAAGGTGAAAATCACGCAAAAGCGAAAGGCTATAGTCCATGGTGTCGGAGGGCATACTATAGTATGTCGTTTTTCACGATTTCGGAGGATTTAAAAAAAAAGGTGAAAATCACGCAAAAGCGAAAGGCTATAGTCCATGGTGTCGGAGGGCATACTATAGTATGTGGTTTTTCACGATTTCGGAGGATAAAAAAAAAAAGGTGAAAATCACGCAAAAGCGAAAGGCTATAGTCCATGGTGTCGGAGGGCATACTATAGTATGTCGTTTTTCACGATTTCGGAGGATTTGAAAAAAAGGTGAAAATCACGCAAAAGCGAAAGGCTATAGTCCATGGTGTCGGAGAGCATACTATAGTATGTCGTTTTTAACGATTTCGGAGGATAAAAAAAAAAGGTGAAAATCACGTAAAAGCGAAAGGCTATAGTCCATGGTGTCGGAGGGCATACTATAGTATGTCGTTTTTCACGATTTCGGAGGATTTGAAAAAAAGGTGAAAATCACGCAAAAGCGAAAGGCTATAGTCCATGGTGTCGGAGGGCATACTATAGTATGTCGTTTTTCACGATTTCGGAGGATTTAAAAAAAAAGGTGAAAATCACGCAAAAGCGAAAGGCTATAGTCCATGGTCTCGGACCGCATACTAGTATGTCGTTTTTCACGATTTCGGAGGATTTTAAAAAAAAATTGAAAAAAAGGTGAAAATCACGCAAAAGCGAAAGGCTATAGTCCATGGTGTCGGAGGGCATACTATAGTATGTCGTTTTTCACGATTTCGGAGGATTTGAAAAAAAGGTGAAAATCACGCAAAAGCGAAAGGCTATAGTCCATGGTGTCGGAGGGCATACTATAGTATGTCGTTTTTCACGATTTCGGAGGATTTAAAAAAAAAGGTGAAAATCACGCAAAAGCGAAAGGCTATAGTCCATGGTCTCGGACCGCATACTAGTATGTCGTTTTTCACGATTTCGGAGGATTTAAAAAAAAATTTGAAAAAAAGGTGAAAATCACGCAAAAGCGAAAGGCTATAGTCCATGGTGTCGGAGGGCATACTATAGTATGTCGTTTTTCACGATTTCGGAGGATTTAAAAAAAAAGGTGAAAATCACGCAAAAGCGAAAGGCTATAGTCCATGGTGTCGGAGGGCATACTATAGTATGTGGTTTTTCACGATTTCGGAGGATAAAAAAAAAAAGGTGAAAATCACGCAAAAGCGAAAGGCTATAGTCCATGGTGTCGGAGGGCATACTATAGTATGTCGTTTTTCACGATTTCGGAGGATTTGAAAAAAAGGTGAAAATCACGCAAAAGCGAAAGGCTATAGTCCATGGTGTCGGAGAGCATACTATAGTATGTCGTTTTTAACGATTTCGGAGGATTAAAAAAAAAGGTGAAAATCACGTAAAAGCGAAAGGCTATAGTCCATGGTGTCGGAGGGCATACTATAGTATGTCGTTTTTCACGATTTCGGAGGATTTGAAAAAAAGGTGAAAATCACGCAAAAGCGAAAGGCTATAGTCCATGGTGTCGGAGGGCATACTATAGTATGTCGTTTTTCACGATTTCGGAGGATTTAAAAAAAAAAGGTGAAAATCACGCAAAAGCGAAAGGCTATAGTCCATGGTCTCGGACCGCATACTAGTATGTCGTTTTTCACGATTTCGGAGGATTTAAAAAAAAAAGGTGAAAATCACGCAAAAGCGAAAGGCTATAGTCCATGGTGTCGGAGGGCATACTATAGTATGTGGTTTTTCACGATTTCGGAGGATTAAAAAAAAAAGGTGAAAATCACGCAAAAGCGAAAGGCTATAGTCCATGGTGTCGGAGGGCATACTATAGTATGTCGTTTTTCACGATTTCGGAGGATTAAAAAAAAAAGGTGAAATCACGCAAAAGCGAAAGGCTATAGTCCATGGTCTCGGACCGCATACTAGTATGTCGTTTTTCACGATTTCGGAGGATTTAAAAAAAAAAGGTGAAAATCACGCAAAAGTGAAAGGTTATAGTCCATGGTGTCGGAGGGCATACTATAGTATGTCGTTTTTCACGATTTCGGAGGATTTAAAAAAAAAAGGTGAAAATCACGCAAAAGCGAAAGGCTATAGTCCATGGTGTCGGAGGGCATACTATAGTATGTGGTTTTTCACGATTTCGGAGGATTAAAAAAAAAAGGTGAAAATCACGCAAAAGCGAAAGGCTATAGTCCATGGTGTCGGAGGGCATACTATAGTATGTCGTTTTTCACGATTTCGGAGGATTAAAAAAAAAAGGTGAAAATCACGCAAAAGCGAAAGGCTATAGTCCATGGTCTCGGACCGCATACTAGTATGTCGTTTTTCACGATTTCGGAGGATTTAAAAAAAAAAAGGTGAAAATCACGCAAAAGTGAAAGGTTATAGTCCATGGTGTCGGAGGGCATACTATAGTATGTCGTTTTTCACGATTTCGGAGGATTTAAAAAAAAAAGGTGAAAATCACGCAAAAGCGAAAGGCTATAGTCCATGGTGTCGGAGGGCATACTATAGTATGTCGTTTTTCACGATTTCGGAGGATTTAAAAAAAAAAGGTGAAAATCACGCAAAAGCGAAAGGCTATAGTCCATGGTGTCGGAGGGCATACTATAGTATGTGGTTTTTCACGATTTCGGAGGATTAAAAAAAAAAGGTGAAAATCACGCAAAAGCGAAAGGCTATAGTCCATGGTGTCGGAGGGCATACTATAGTATGTCGTTTTTCACGATTTCGGAGGATTAAAAAAAAAAGGTGAAAATCACGCAAAAGCGAAAGGCTATAGTCCATGGTCTCGGACCGCATACTAGTATGTCGTTTTTCACGATTTCGGAGGATTTAAAAAAAAAAGGTGAAAATCACGCAAAAGTGAAAGGTTATAGTCCATGGTGTCGGAGGGCATACTATAGTATGTCGTTTTTCACGATTTCGGAGGATTTAAAAAAAAAAGGTGAAAATCACGCAAAAGCGAAAGGCTATAGTCCATGGTGTCGGAGGGCATACTATAGTATGTGGTTTTTCACGATTTCGGAGGATTTAAAAAAAAAGGTGAAAATCACGCAAAAGCGAAAGGCTATAGTCCATGGTGTCGGAGGGCATACTATAGTATGTCGTTTTTCACGATTTCGGAGGATTTGAAAAAAAGGTGAAAATCACGCAAAAGCGAAAGGCTATAGTCCATGGTGTCGGAGAGCATACTATAGTATGTCGTTTTTAACGATTTCGGAGGATTTAAAAAAAAGTGAAAATCACGCAAAAGCAAAAGGCTATAGTCCATGGTGTCGGAGGGCATACTATAGTATGTCGTTTTTCACGATTTCGGAGGATTAAAAAAAAAAGGTGAAAATCACGCAAAAGCGAAAGGCTATAGTCCATGGTGTCGGAGGGCATACTATAGTATGTCGTTTTTCACGATTTCGGAGGATTTGAAAAAAAGGTGAAAATCACGCAAAAGCGAAAGGCTATAGTCCATGGTGTCGGAGGGCATACTATAGTATGTCGTTTTTCACGATTTCGGAGGATTTTTAAAAAAAAAGGTGAAAATCACGCAAAAGCGAAAGGCTATAGTCCATGGTCTCGGACCGCATACTAGTATGTCGTTTTTCACGATTTCGGAGGATTTTAAAAAAAAAGGTGAAAATCACGCAAAAGCGAAAGGCTATAGTCCATGGTGTCGGAGGGCATACTATAGTATGTCGTTTTTCACGATTTCGGAGGATTTTAAAAAAAAAGGTGAAAATCACGCAAAAGCGAAAGGCTATAGTCCATGGTGTCGGAGGGCATACTATAGTATGTGGTTTTTCACGATTTCGGAGGATTAAAAAAAAAAGGTGAAAATCACGCAAAAGCGAAAGGCTATAGTCCATGGTGTCGGAGGGCATACTATAGTATGTCGTTTTTCACGATTTCGGAGGATTTAAAAAAAAAAGGTGAAAATCACGCAAAAGCGAAAGGCTATAGTCCATGGTGTCGGAGGGCATACTATAGTATGTGGTTTTTCACGATTTCGGAGGATTAAAAAAAAAGGTGAAAATCACGCAAAAGCGAAAGGCTATAGTCCATGGTGTCGGAGGGCATACTATAGTATGTCGTTTTTCACGATTTCGGAGGATTTGAAAAAAAGGTGAAAATCACGCAAAAGCGAAAGGCTATAGTCCATGGTGTCGGAGGGCATACTATAGTATGTCGTTTTTCACGATTTCGGAGGATTTTAAAAAAAAAGGTGAAAATCACGCAAAAGCGAAAGGCTATAGTCCATGGTCTCGGACCGCATACTAGTATGTCGTTTTTCACGATTTCGGAGGATTTAAAAAAAAAAGGTGAAAATCACGCAAAAGCGAAAGGCGTGTCGGAGGAGATACTATAGTATGTCGTTTTTCACGATTTCGGAGGATAAAAAAAAAAAGGTGAAAATCACGCAAAAGCGAAAGGCTATAGTCCATGGTGTCGGAGGGCATACTATAGTATGTCGTTTTTCACGATTTCGGAGGATTTGAAAAAAAGGTGAAAATCACGCAAAAGCGAAAGGCTATAGTCCATGGTGTCGGAGAGCATACTATAGTATGTCGTTTTTAACGATTTCGGAGGATTAAAAAAAAAGGTGAAAATCACGTAAAAGCGAAAGGCTATAGTCCATGGTGTCGGAGGGCATACTATAGTATGTCGTTTTTCACGATTTCGGAGGATTTGAAAAAAAGGTGAAAATCACGCAAAAGCGAAAGGCTATAGTCCATGGTGTCGGAGGGCATACTATAGTATGTCGTTTTTCACGATTTCGGAGGATTTAAAAAAAAAGTGAAAATCACGCAAAAGCGAAAGGCTATAGTCCATGGTCTCGGACCGCATACTAGTATGTCGTTTTTCACGATTTCGGAGGATTTAAAAAAAAAGGTGAAAATCACGCAAAAGCAAAAGGCTATAGTCCATGGTGTCGGAGGGCATACTATAGTATGTCGTTTTTCACGATTTCGGAGGATTAAAAAAAAAAGGTGAAAATCACGCAAAAGCGAAAGGCTATAGTCCATGGTGTCGGAGGGCATACTATAGTATGTCGTTTTTCACGATTTCGGAGGATTTGAAAAAAAGGTGAAAATCACGCAAAAGCGAAAGGCTATAGTCCATGGTGTCGGAGGGCATACTATAGTATGTCGTTTTTCACGATTTCGGAGGATTTTAAAAAAAAAGGTGAAAATCACGCAAAAGCGAAAGGCTATAGTCCATGGTCTCGGACCGCATACTAGTATGTCGTTTTTCACGATTTCGGAGGATTTTTAAAAAAAAAGGTGAAAATCACGCAAAAGCGAAAGGCGTGTCGGAGGAGATACTATAGTATGTCGTTTTTCACGATTTCGGAGGATAAAAAAAAAAAGGTGAAAATCACGCAAAAGCGAAAGGCTATAGTCCATGGTGTCGGAGGGCATACTATAGTATGTCGTTTTTCACGATTTCGGAGGATTTGAAAAAAAGGTGAAAATCACGCAAAAGCGAAAGGCTATAGTCCATGGTGTCGGAGAGCATACTATAGTATGTCGTTTTTAACGATTTCGGAGGATTAAAAAAAAAGGTGAAAATCACGTAAAAGCGAAAGGCTATAGTCCATGGTGTCGGAGGGCATACTATAGTATGTCGTTTTTCACGATTTCGGAGGATTTGAAAAAAAGGTGAAAATCACGCAAAAGCGAAAGGCTATAGTCCATGGTGTCGGAGGGCATACTATAGTATGTCGTTTTTCACGATTTCGGAGGATTTAAAAAAAAAGTGAAAATCACGCAAAAGCGAAAGGCTATAGTCCATGGTCTCGGACCGCATACTAGTATGTCGTTTTTCACGATTTCGGAGGATTTTAAAAAAAAAGGTGAAAATCACGCAAAAGCGAAAGGCTATAGTCCATGGTGTCGGAGGGCATACTATAGTATGTGGTTTTTCACGATTTCGGAGGATTAAAAAAAAAAGGTGAAAATCACGCAAAAGCGAAAGGCTATAGTCCATGGTGTCGGAGGGCATACTATAGTATGTCGTTTTTCACGATTTCGGAGGATTAAAAAAAAAAGGTGAAAATCACGCAAAAGCGAAAGGCTATAGTCCATGGTCTCGGACCGCATACTAGTATGTCGTTTTTCACGATTTCGGAGGATTTAAAAAAAAAAGGTGAAAATCACGCAAAAGTGAAAGGTTATAGTCCATGGTGTCGGAGGGCATACTATAGTATGTCGTTTTTCACGATTTCGGAGGATTTAAAAAAAAAAGGTGAAAATCACGCAAAAGCGAAAGGCTATAGTCCATGGTGTCGGAGGGCATACTATAGTATGTCGTTTTTCACGATTTCGGAGGATTTAAAAAAAAAAGGTGAAAATCACGCAAAAGCGAAAGGCTATAGTCCATGGTGTCGGAGGGCATACTATAGTATGTGGTTTTTCACGATTTCGGAGGATTAAAAAAAAAAGGTGAAAATCACGCAAAAGCGAAAGGCTATAGTCCATGGTGTCGGAGGGCATACTATAGTATGTCGTTTTTCACGATTTCGGAGGATTAAAAAAAAAAGGTGAAAATCACGCAAAAGCGAAAGGCTATAGTCCATGGTCTCGGACCGCATACTAGTATGTCGTTTTTCACGATTTCGGAGGATTTAAAAAAAAAAGGTGAAAATCACGCAAAAGTGAAAGGTTATAGTCCATGGTGTCGGAGGGCATACTATAGTATGTCGTTTTTCACGATTTCGGAGGATTTTAAAAAAAAAGGTGAAAATCACGCAAAAGCGAAAGGCTATAGTCCATGGTGTCGGAGGGCATACTATAGTATGTGGTTTTTCACGATTTCGGAGGATTTAAAAAAAAAGGTGAAAATCACGCAAAAGCGAAAGGCTATAGTCCATGGTGTCGGAGGGCATACTATAGTATGTCGTTTTTCACGATTTCGGAGGATTTGAAAAAAAGGTGAAAATCACGCAAAAGCGAAAGGCTATAGTCCATGGTGTCGGAGAGCATACTATAGTATGTCGTTTTTAACGATTTCGGAGGATTTAAAAAAAAGTGAAAATCACGCAAAAGCAAAAGGCTATAGTCCATGGTGTCGGAGGGCATACTATAGTATGTCGTTTTTCACGATTTCGGAGGATTAAAAAAAAAAGGTGAAAATCACGCAAAAGCGAAAGGCTATAGTCCATGGTGTCGGAGGGCATACTATAGTATGTCGTTTTTCACGATTTCGGAGGATTTGAAAAAAAGGTGAAAATCACGCAAAAGCGAAAGGCTATAGTCCATGGTGTCGGAGGGCATACTATAGTATGTCGTTTTTCACGATTTCGGAGGATTTTTAAAAAAAAAGGTGAAAATCACGCAAAAGCGAAAGGCTATAGTCCATGGTCTCGGACCGCATACTAGTATGTCGTTTTTCACGATTTCGGAGGATTTAAAAAAAAAAGGTGAAAATCACGCAAAAGCGAAAGGCTATAGTCCATGGTGTCGGAGGGCATACTATAGTATGTCGTTTTTCACGATTTCGGAGGATTTAAAAAAAAAAGGTGAAAATCACGCAAAAGCGAAAGGCTATAGTCCATGGTGTCGGAGGGCATACTATAGTATGTGGTTTTTCACGATTTCGGAGGATTAAAAAAAAAAGGTGAAAATCACGCAAAAGCGAAAGGCTATAGTCCATGGTGTCGGAGGGCATACTATAGTATGTCGTTTTTCACGATTTCGGAGGATTTAAAAAAAAAAGGTGAAAATCACGCAAAAGCGAAAGGCTATAGTCCATGGTGTCGGAGGGCATACTATAGTATGTGGTTTTTCACGATTTCGGAGGATTAAAAAAAAAAGGTGAAAATCACGCAAAAGCGAAAGGCTATAGTCCATGGTGTCGGAGGGCATACTATAGTATGTCGTTTTTCACGATTTCGGAGGATTTGAAAAAAAGGTGAAAATCACGCAAAAGCGAAAGGCTATAGTCCATGGTGTCGGAGGGCATACTATAGTATGTCGTTTTTCACGATTTCGGAGGATTTTTAAAAAAAAGGTGAAAATCACGCAAAAGCGAAAGGCTATAGTCCATGGTCTCGGACCGCATACTAGTATGTCGTTTTTCACGATTTCGGAGGATTTAAAAAAAAAAGGTGAAAATCACGCAAAAGCGAAAGGCGTGTCGGAGGAGATACTATAGTATGTCGTTTTTCACGATTTCGGAGGATAAAAAAAAAAAGGTGAAAATCACGCAAAAGCGAAAGGCTATAGTCCATGGTGTCGGAGGGCATACTATAGTATGTCGTTTTTCACGATTTCGGAGGATTTGAAAAAAAGGTGAAAATCACGCAAAAGCGAAAGGCTATAGTCCATGGTGTCGGAGAGCATACTATAGTATGTCGTTTTTAACGATTTCGGAGGATTAAAAAAAAAGGTGAAAATCACGTAAAAGCGAAAGGCTATAGTCCATGGTGTCGGAGGGCATACTATAGTATGTCGTTTTTCACGATTTCGGAGGATTTGAAAAAAAGGTGAAAATCACGCAAAAGCGAAAGGCTATAGTCCATGGTGTCGGAGGGCATACTATAGTATGTCGTTTTTCACGATTTCGGAGGATTTAAAAAAAAAGTGAAAATCACGCAAAAGCGAAAGGCTATAGTCCATGGTCTCGGACCGCATACTAGTATGTCGTTTTTCACGATTTCGGAGGATTTAAAAAAAAAGGTGAAAATCACGCAAAAGCAAAAGGCTATAGTCCATGGTGTCGGAGGGCATACTATAGTATGTCGTTTTTCACGATTTCGGAGGATTAAAAAAAAAAGGTGAAAATCACGCAAAAGCGAAAGGCTATAGTCCATGGTGTCGGAGGGCATACTATAGTATGTCGTTTTTCACGATTTCGGAGGATTTGAAAAAAAGGTGAAAATCACGCAAAAGCGAAAGGCTATAGTCCATGGTGTCGGAGGGCATACTATAGTATGTCGTTTTTCACGATTTCGGAGGATTTTAAAAAAAAAGGTGAAAATCACGCAAAAGCGAAAGGCTATAGTCCATGGTCTCGGACCGCATACTAGTATGTCGTTTTTCACGATTTCGGAGGATTTAAAAAAAAAAGGTGAAAATCACGCAAAAGCGAAAGGCGTGTCGGAGGAGATACTATAGTATGTCGTTTTTCACGATTTCGGAGGATAAAAAAAAAAAGGTGAAAATCACGCAAAAGCGAAAGGCTATAGTCCATGGTGTCGGAGGGCATACTATAGTATGTGGTTTTTCACGATTTCGGAGGATTTAAAAAAAAAAGGTGAAAATCACGCAAAAGCGAAAGGCTATAGTCCATGGTGTCGGAGGGCATACTATAGTATGTCGTTTTTCACGATTTCGGAGGATTTGAAAAAAAGGTGAAAATCACGCAAAAGCGAAAGGCTATAGTCCATGGTGTCGGAGGGCATACTATAGTATGTCGTTTTTCACGATTTCGGAGGATTTAAAAAAAAAGGTGAAAATCACGCAAAAGCGAAAGGCTATAGTCCATGGTCTCGGACCGCATACTAGTATGTCGTTTTTCACGATTTCGGAGGATTTTTAAAAAAAAGGTGAAAATCACGCAAAAGCGAAAGGCTATAGTCCATGGTGTCGGAGGGCATACTATAGTATGTCGTTTTTCACGATTTCGGAGGATTTGAAAAAAAGGTGAAAATCACGCAAAAGCGAAAGGCTATAGTCCATGGTGTCGGAGGGCATACTATAGTATGTCGTTTTTCACGATTTTGGAGGATTTGAAAAAAAGGTGAAAATCACGCAAAAGCGAAAGGCTATAGTCCATGGTGTCGGAGGGCATACTATAGTATGTCGTTTTTCACGATTTCGGAGGATTTGAAAAAAAGGTGAAAATCACGCAAAAGCGAAAGGCTATAGTCCATGGTGTCGGAGGGCATACTATAGTATGTCGTTTTTCACGATTTCGGAGGATTTGAAAAAAAGGTGAAAATCACGCAAAAGCGAAAGGCTATAGTCCATGGTGTCGGAGGGCATACTATAGTATGTCGTTTTTCACGATTTTGGAGGATTTGAAAAAAAGGTGAAAATCACGCAAAAGCGAAAGGCTATAGTCCATGGTGTCGGAGGGCATACTATAGTATGTTGTTTTTCACGATTTCGGAGGATTTAAAAAAAAAGGTGAAAATCACGCAAAAGCGAAAGGCTATAGTCCATGGTGTCGGAGGGCATACTATAGTATGTCGTTTTTCACGATTTCGGAGGATTTAAAAAAAAAGGTGAAAATCACGCAAAAGCGAAAGGCTATAGTCCATGGTGTCGGAGGGCATACTATAGTATGTCGTTTTTCACGATTTCGGAGGATTTGAAAAAAAGGTGAAAATCACGCAAAAGCGAAAGGCTATAGTCCATGGTGTCGGAGGGCATACTATAGTATGTCGTTTTTCACGATTTCGGAGGATTAAAAAAAAAGGTGAAAATCACGCAAAAGCGAAAGGCTATAGTCCATGGTGTCGGAGGGCATACTATAGTATGTCGTTTTTCACGATTTCGGAGGATTTTAAAAAAAAGGTGAAAATCACGCAAAAGCGAAAGGCTATAGTCCATGGTGTCGGAGGGCATACTATAGTATGTGGTTTTTCACGATTTCGGAGGATAAAAAAAAAAAGGTGAAAATCACGCAAAAGCGAAAGGCTATAGTCCATGGTGTCGGAGGGCATACTATAGTATGTCGTTTTTCACGATTTCGGAGGATTTGAAAAAAAGGTGAAAATCACGCAAAAGCGAAAGGCTATAGTCCATGGTGTCGGAGAGCATACTATAGTATGTCGTTTTTAACGATTTCGGAGGATTTAAAAAAAAGGTGAAAATCAAGCAAAAGCGAAAGGCTATAGTCCATGGTGTCGGAGGGCATACTATAGGATGTCGTTTTTCACGATTTCGGAGGATTAAAAAAAAAGGTGAAAATCACGCAAAAGCGAAAGGCTATAGTCCATGGTGTCGGAGGGCATACTATAGTATGTCGTTTTTCACGATTTCGGAGGATTTGAAAAAAAGGTGAAAATCACGCAAAAGCGAAAGGCTATAGTCCATGGTCTCGGACCGCATACTAGTATGTCGTTTTTCACGATTTCGGAGGATTTAAAAAAAAAAGGTGAAAATCACGCAAAAGCGAAAGGCTATAGTCCATGGTGTCGGAGGGCATACTATAGTATGTGGTTTTTCACGATTTCGGAGGATTAAAAAAAAAAGGTGAAAATCACGCAAAAGCGAAAGGCTATAGTCCATGGTGTCGGAGGGCATACTATAGTATGTGGTTTTTCACGATTTCGGAGGATTTAAAAAAAAAGGTGAAAATCACGCAAAAGCGAAAGGCTATAGTCCATGGTGTCGGAGGGCATACTATAGTATGTCGTTTTTCACGATTTCGGAGGATTTGAAAAAAAGGTGAAAATCACGCAAAAGCGAAAGGCTATAGTCCATGGTGTCGGAGGGCATACTATAGTATGTGGTTTTTCACGATTTCGGAGGATTTAAAAAAAAAAGGTGAAAATCACGCAAAAGCGAAAGGCTATAGTCCATGGTGTCGGAGGGCATACTATAGTATGTCGTTTTTCACGATTTCGGAGGATTTGAAAAAAAGGTGAAAATCACGCAAAAGCGAAAGGCTATAGTCCATGGTGTCGGAGGGCATACTATAGTATGTGGTTTTTCACGATTTCGGAGGATTAAAAAAAAAAGGTGAAAATCACGCAAAAGCGAAAGGCTATAGTCCATGGTGTCGGAGGGCATACTATAGTATGTCGTTTTTCACGATTTCGGAGGATTTAAAAAAAAAGGTGAAAATCACGCAAAAGCGAAAGGCTATAGTCCATGGTCTCGGACCGCATACTAGTATGTTGTTTTTCACGATTTCGGAGGATTTAAAAAAAAAAGGTGAAAATCACGCAAAAGCGAAAGGTTATAGTCCATGGTGTCGGAGGGCATACTATAGTATGTCGTTTTTCACGATTTCGGAGGATTTAAAAAAAAAAGGTGAAAATCACGCAAAAGCGAAAGGCTATAGTCCATGGTGTCGGAGGGCATACTATAGTATGTGGTTTTTCACGATTTCGGAGGATTTAAAAAAAAAGGTGAAAATCACGCAAAAGCGAAAGGCTATAGTCCATGGTGTCGGAGGGCATACTATAGTATGTCGTTTTTCACGATTTCGGAGGATTTGAAAAAAAGGTGAAAATCACGCAAAAGCGAAAGGCTATAGTCCATGGTGTCGGAGACCATACTATAGTATGTGGTTTTTCACGATTTCGGAGGATTTAAAAAAAAAGGTGAAAATCACGCAAAAGCGAAAGGCTATAGTCCATGGTGTCGGAGGGCATACTATAGTATGTCGTTTTTCACGATTTCGGAGGATTTGAAAAAAAGGTGAAAATCACGCAAAAGCGAAAGGCTATAGTCCATGGTGTCGGAGAGCATACTATAGTATGTCGTTTTTCACGATTTCGGAGGATTTGAAAAAAAGGTGAAAATCACGCAAAAGCGAAAGGCTATAGTCCATGGTGTCGGAGGGCATACTATAGTATGTGGTTTTTCACGATTTCGGAGGATTAAAAAAAAAAGGTGAAAATCACGCAAAAGCGAAAGGCTATAGTCCATGGTGTCGGAGGGCATACTATAGTATGTCGTTTTTCACGATTTCGGAGGATTTAAAAAAAAAGGTGAAAATCACGCAAAAGCGAAAGGCTATAGTCCATGGTCTCGGACCGCATACTAGTATGTCGTTTTTCACGATTTCGGAGGATTTAAAAAAAAAAGGTGAAAATCACGCAAAAGCGAAAGGTTATAGTCCATGGTGTCGGAGGGCATACTATAGTATGTCGTTTTTCACGATTTCGGAGGATTTAAAAAAAAAAGGTGAAAATCACGCAAAAGCGAAAGGCTATAGTCCATGGTGTCGGAGGGCATACTATAGTATGTGGTTTTTCACGATTTCGGAGGATTTAAAAAAAAAGGTGAAAATCACGCAAAAGCGAAAGGCTATAGTCCATGGTGTCGGAGGGCATACTATAGTATGTCGTTTTTCACGATTTCGGAGGATTTGAAAAAAAGGTGAAAATCACGCAAAAGCGAAAGGCTATAGTCCATGGTGTCGGAGACCATACTATAGTATGTGGTTTTTCACGATTTCGGAGGATTTAAAAAAAAAGGTGAAAATCACGCAAAAGCGAAAGGCTATAGTCCATGGTGTCGGAGGGCATACTATAGTATGTCGTTTTTCACGATTTCGGAGGATTTGAAAAAAAGGTGAAAATCACGCAAAAGCGAAAGGCTATAGTCCATGGTGTCGGAGAGCATACTATAGTATGTCGTTTTTAACGATTTCGGAGGATTTAAAAAAAAAAGGTGAAAATCACGCAAAAGCAAAAGGCTATAGTCCATGGTGTCGGAGGGCATACTATAGTATGTCGTTTTTCACGATTTCGGAGGATTTTTTAAAAAAAAGGTGAAAATCACGCAAAAGCGAAAGGCTATAGTCCATGGTCTCGGACCGCATACTAGTATGTCGTTTTTCACGATTTCGGAGGATTTAAAAAAAAAGGTGAAAATCACGCAAAGGCGAAAGGCTATAGTCCATGGTGTCGGAGGGCATACTATAGTATGTGGTTTTTCACGATTTCGGAGGATAAAAAAAAAAAGGTGAAAATCACGCAAAAGCGAAAGGCTATAGTCCATGGTGTCGGAGGGCATACTATAGTATGTCGTTTTTCACGATTTCGGAGGATTTGAAAAAAAGGTGAAAATCACGCAAAAGCGAAAGGCTATAGTCCATGGTGTCGGAGAGCATACTATAGTATGTCGTTTTTAACGATTTCGGAGGATTTAAAAAAAAAGGTGAAAATCACGCAAAAGCGAAAGGCTATAGTCCATGGTGTCGGAGGGCATACTATAGTATGTCGTTTTTCACGATTTCGGAGGATTTGAAAAAAAGGTGAAAATCACGCAAAAGCGAAAGGCTATAGTCCATGGTGTCGGAGGGCATACTATAGTATGTCGTTTTTCACGATTTCGGAGGATTTAAAAAAAAAGGTGAAAATCACGCAAAAGCGAAAGGCTATAGTCCATGGTGTCGGAGGGCATACTATAGTATGTGGTTTTTCACGATTTCGGAGGATAAAAAAAAAAAGGTGAAAATCACGCAAAAGCGAAAGGCTATAGTCCATGGTGTCGGAGGGCATACTATAGTATGTCGTTTTTCACGATTTCGGAGGATTTAAAAAAAAAGGTGAAAATCACGCAAAAGCGAAAGGCTATAGTCCATGGTGTCGGACGGCATACTATAGTATGTCGTTTTTCACGATTTCGGAGGATTTGAAAAAAAGGTGAAAATCACGCAAAAGCGAAAGGCTATAGTCCATGGTGTCGGAGGGCATACTATAGTATGTCGTTTTTCACGATTTCGGAGGATTTAAAAAAAAAGGTGAAAATCACGCAAAAGCGAAAGGCTATAGTCCATGGTGTCGGAGGGCATACTATAGTATGTGGTTTTTCACGATTTCGGAGGATAAAAAAAAAAAGGTGAAAATCACGCAAAAGCGAAAGGCTATAGTCCATGGTGTCGGAGGGCATACTATAGTATGTCGTTTTTCACGATTTCGGAGGATTTGAAAAAAAGGTGAAAATCACGCAAAAGCGAAAGGCTATAGTCCATGGTGTCGGAGAGCATACTATAGTATGTCGTTTTTAACGATTTCGGAGGATTTAAAAAAAAAAGGTGAAAATCACGCAAAAGCAAAAGGCTATAGTCCATGGTGTCGGAGGGCATACTATAGTATGTCGTTTTTCACGATTTCGGAGGATTTTTAAAAAAAAAGGTGAAAATCACGCAAAAGCGAAAGGCTATAGTCCATGGTCTCGGACCGCATACTAGTATGTCGTTTTTCACGATTTCGGAGGATTTAAAAAAAAAGGTGAAAATCACTCAAAGGCGAAAGGCTATAGTCCATGGTGTCGGAGGGCATACTATAGTATGTGGTTTTTCACGATTTCGGAGGATAAAAAAAAAAAGGTGAAAATCACGCAAAAGCGAAAGGCTATAGTCCATGGTGTCGGAGGGCATACTATAGTATGTCGTTTTTCACGATTTCGGAGGATTTGAAAAAAAGGTGAAAATCACGCAAAAGCGAAAGGCTATAGTCCATGGTGTCGGAGAGCATACTATAGTATGTCGTTTTTAACGATTTCGGAGGATTTAAAAAAAAAGGTGAAAATCACGCAAAAGCGAAAGGCTATAGTCCATGGTGTCGGAGGGCATACTATAGTATGTCGTTTTTCACGATTTCGGAGGATTTGAAAAAAAGGTGAAAATCACGCAAAAGCGAAAGGCTATAGTCCATGGTGTCGGAGGGCATACTATAGTATGTCGTTTTTCACGATTTCGGAGGATTTAAAAAAAAAGGTGAAAATCACGCAAAAGCGAAAGGCTATAGTCCATGGTGTCGGAGGGCATACTATAGTATGTGGTTTTTCACGATTTCGGAGGATAAAAAAAAAAAGGTGAAAATCACGCAAAAGCGAAAGGCTATAGTCCATGGTGTCGGAGGGCATACTATAGTATGTCGTTTTTCACGATTTCGGAGGATTTAAAAAAAAAGGTGAAAATCACGCAAAAGCGAAAGGCTATAGTCCATGGTGTCGGAGGGCATACTATAGTATGTGGTTTTTCACGATTTCGGAGGATAAAAAAAAAAGGTGAAAATCACGCAAAAGCGAAAGGCTATAGTCCATGGTGTCGGAGGGCATACTATAGTATGTCGTTTTTCACGATTTCGGAGGATTTGAAAAAAAGGTGAAAATCACGCAAAAGCGAAAGGCTATAGTCCATGGTGTCGGAGAGCATACTATAGTATGTCGTTTTAAACGATTTCGGAGGATTTAAAAAAAAGGTGAAAATCACGCAAAAGCGAAAGGCTATAGTCCATGGTGTCGGAGGGCATACTATAGTATGTCGTTTTTCACGATTTCGGAGGATTTGAAAAAAAGGTGAAAATCACGCAAAAGCGAAAGGCTATAGTCCATGGTGTCGGAGGGCATACTATAGTATGTCGTTTTTCACGATTTCGGAGGATTTAAAAAAAAAGGTGAAAATCACGCAAAAGCGAAAGGCTATAGTCCATGGTGTCGGAGGGCATACTATAGTATGTGGTTTTTCACGATTTCGGAGGATAAAAAAAAAAAGGTGAAAATCACGCAAAAGCGAAAGGCTATAGTCCATGGTGTCGGAGGGCATACTATAGTATGTCGTTTTTCACGATTTCGGAGGATTTGAAAAAAAGGTGAAAATCACGCAAAAGCGAAAGGCTATAGTCCATGGTGTCGGAGAGCATACTATAGTATGTCGTTTTTAACGATTTCGGAGGATTAAAAAAAAAGGTGAAAATCACGTAAAAGCGAAAGGCTATAGTCCATGGTGTCGGAGGGCATACTATAGTATGTCGTTTTTCACGATTTCGGAGGATTTGAAAAAAAGGTGAAAATCACGCAAAAGCGAAAGGCTATAGTCCATGGTGTCGGAGGGCATACTATAGTATGTCGTTTTTCACGATTTCGGAGGATTTAAAAAAAAAGGTGAAAATCACGCAAAAGCGAAAGGCTATAGTCCATGGTCTCGGACCGCATACTAGTATGTCGTTTTTCACGATTTCGGAGGATTTTAAAAAAAAATTGAAAAAAAGGTGAAAATCACGCAAAAGCGAAAGGCTATAGTCCATGGTGTCGGAGGGCATACTATAGTATGTCGTTTTTCACGATTTCGGAGGATTTGAAAAAAAGGTGAAAATCACGCAAAAGCGAAAGGCTATAGTCCATGGTGTCGGAGGGCATACTATAGTATGTCGTTTTTCACGATTTCGGAGGATTTAAAAAAAAAGGTGAAAATCACGCAAAAGCGAAAGGCTATAGTCCATGGTCTCGGACCGCATACTAGTATGTCGTTTTTCACGATTTCGGAGGATTTAAAAAAAATTTTGAAAAAAAGGTGAAAATCACGCAAAAGCGAAAGGCTATAGTCCATGGTGTCGGAGGGCATACTATAGTATGTCGTTTTTCACGATTTCGGAGGATTTAAAAAAAAAGGTGAAAATCACGCAAAAGCGAAAGGCTATAGTCCATGGTGTCGGAGGGCATACTATAGTATGTGGTTTTTCACGATTTCGGAGGATAAAAAAAAAAAGGTGAAAATCACGCAAAAGCGAAAGGCTATAGTCCATGGTGTCGGAGGGCATACTATAGTATGTCGTTTTTCACGATTTCGGAGGATTTGAAAAAAAGGTGAAAATCACGCAAAAGCGAAAGGCTATAGTCCATGGTGTCGGAGAGCATACTATAGTATGTCGTTTTTAACGATTTCGGAGGATTAAAAAAAAAGGTGAAAATCACGTAAAAGCGAAAGGCTATAGTCCATGGTGTCGGAGGGCATACTATAGTATGTCGTTTTTCACGATTTCGGAGGATTTGAAAAAAAGGTGAAAATCACGCAAAAGCGAAAGGCTATAGTCCATGGTGTCGGAGGGCATACTATAGTATGTCGTTTTTCACGATTTCGGAGGATTTAAAAAAAAAGGTGAAAATCACGCAAAAGCGAAAGGCTATAGTCCATGGTCTCGGACCGCATACTAGTATGTCGTTTTTCACGATTTCGGAGGATTTAAAAAAAAAAGGTGAAAATCACGCAAAAGCGAAAGGCTATAGTCCATGGTGTCGGAGGGCATACTATAGTATGTGGTTTTTCACGATTTCGGAGGATTAAAAAAAAAAGGTGAAAATCACGCAAAAGCGAAAGGCTATAGTCCATGGTGTCGGAGGGCATACTATAGTATGTCGTTTTTCACGATTTCGGAGGATTAAAAAAAAAAGGTGAAATCACGCAAAAGCGAAAGGCTATAGTCCATGGTCTCGGACCGCATACTAGTATGTCGTTTTTCACGATTTCGGAGGATTTAAAAAAAAAAGGTGAAAATCACGCAAAAGTGAAAGGTTATAGTCCATGGTGTCGGAGGGCATACTATAGTATGTCGTTTTTCACGATTTCGGAGGATTTAAAAAAAAAAGGTGAAAATCACGCAAAAGCGAAAGGCTATAGTCCATGGTGTCGGAGGGCATACTATAGTATGTGGTTTTTCACGATTTCGGAGGATTAAAAAAAAAAGGTGAAAATCACGCAAAAGCGAAAGGCTATAGTCCATGGTGTCGGAGGGCATACTATAGTATGTCGTTTTTCACGATTTCGGAGGATTAAAAAAAAAAGGTGAAAATCACGCAAAAGCGAAAGGCTATAGTCCATGGTCTCGGACCGCATACTAGTATGTCGTTTTTCACGATTTCGGAGGATTTAAAAAAAAAAAGGTGAAAATCACGCAAAAGTGAAAGGTTATAGTCCATGGTGTCGGAGGGCATACTATAGTATGTCGTTTTTCACGATTTCGGAGGATTTAAAAAAAAAAGGTGAAAATCACGCAAAAGCGAAAGGCTATAGTCCATGGTGTCGGAGGGCATACTATAGTATGTCGTTTTTCACGATTTCGGAGGATTTAAAAAAAAAAGGTGAAAATCACGCAAAAGCGAAAGGCTATAGTCCATGGTGTCGGAGGGCATACTATAGTATGTGGTTTTTCACGATTTCGGAGGATTAAAAAAAAAAGGTGAAAATCACGCAAAAGCGAAAGGCTATAGTCCATGGTGTCGGAGGGCATACTATAGTATGTCGTTTTTCACGATTTCGGAGGATTAAAAAAAAAAGGTGAAAATCACGCAAAAGCGAAAGGCTATAGTCCATGGTCTCGGACCGCATACTAGTATGTCGTTTTTCACGATTTCGGAGGATTTAAAAAAAAAAGGTGAAAATCACGCAAAAGTGAAAGGTTATAGTCCATGGTGTCGGAGGGCATACTATAGTATGTCGTTTTTCACGATTTCGGAGGATTTAAAAAAAAAAGGTGAAAATCACGCAAAAGCGAAAGGCTATAGTCCATGGTGTCGGAGGGCATACTATAGTATGTGGTTTTTCACGATTTCGGAGGATTTAAAAAAAAAGGTGAAAATCACGCAAAAGCGAAAGGCTATAGTCCATGGTGTCGGAGGGCATACTATAGTATGTCGTTTTTCACGATTTCGGAGGATTTGAAAAAAAGGTGAAAATCACGCAAAAGCGAAAGGCTATAGTCCATGGTGTCGGAGAGCATACTATAGTATGTCGTTTTTAACGATTTCGGAGGATTTAAAAAAAAGTGAAAATCACGCAAAAGCAAAAGGCTATAGTCCATGGTGTCGGAGGGCATACTATAGTATGTCGTTTTTCACGATTTCGGAGGATTAAAAAAAAAAGGTGAAAATCACGCAAAAGCGAAAGGCTATAGTCCATGGTGTCGGAGGGCATACTATAGTATGTCGTTTTTCACGATTTCGGAGGATTTGAAAAAAAGGTGAAAATCACGCAAAAGCGAAAGGCTATAGTCCATGGTGTCGGAGGGCATACTATAGTATGTCGTTTTTCACGATTTCGGAGGATTTTTAAAAAAAAAGGTGAAAATCACGCAAAAGCGAAAGGCTATAGTCCATGGTCTCGGACCGCATACTAGTATGTCGTTTTTCACGATTTCGGAGGATTTAAAAAAAAAAGGTGAAAATCACGCAAAAGCGAAAGGCTATAGTCCATGGTGTCGGAGGGCATACTATAGTATGTCGTTTTTCACGATTTCGGAGGATTTTAAAAAAAAAGGTGAAAATCACGCAAAAGCGAAAGGCTATAGTCCATGGTGTCGGAGGGCATACTATAGTATGTGGTTTTTCACGATTTCGGAGGATTAAAAAAAAAAGGTGAAAATCACGCAAAAGCGAAAGGCTATAGTCCATGGTGTCGGAGGGCATACTATAGTATGTCGTTTTTCACGATTTCGGAGGATTTAAAAAAAAAAGGTGAAAATCACGCAAAAGCGAAAGGCTATAGTCCATGGTGTCGGAGGGCATACTATAGTATGTGGTTTTTCACGATTTCGGAGGATTAAAAAAAAAAGGTGAAAATCACGCAAAAGCGAAAGGCTATAGTCCATGGTGTCGGAGGGCATACTATAGTATGTCGTTTTTCACGATTTCGGAGGATTTGAAAAAAAGGTGAAAATCACGCAAAAGCGAAAGGCTATAGTCCATGGTGTCGGAGGGCATACTATAGTATGTCGTTTTTCACGATTTCGGAGGATTTTAAAAAAAAAGGTGAAAATCACGCAAAAGCGAAAGGCTATAGTCCATGGTCTCGGACCGCATACTAGTATGTCGTTTTTCACGATTTCGGAGGATTTAAAAAAAAAAGGTGAAAATCACGCAAAAGCGAAAGGCGTGTCGGAGGAGATACTATAGTATGTCGTTTTTCACGATTTCGGAGGATAAAAAAAAAAAGGTGAAAATCACGCAAAAGCGAAAGGCTATAGTCCATGGTGTCGGAGGGCATACTATAGTATGTCGTTTTTCACGATTTCGGAGGATTTGAAAAAAAGGTGAAAATCACGCAAAAGCGAAAGGCTATAGTCCATGGTGTCGGAGAGCATACTATAGTATGTCGTTTTTAACGATTTCGGAGGATTAAAAAAAAAGGTGAAAATCACGTAAAAGCGAAAGGCTATAGTCCATGGTGTCGGAGGGCATACTATAGTATGTCGTTTTTCACGATTTCGGAGGATTTGAAAAAAAGGTGAAAATCACGCAAAAGCGAAAGGCTATAGTCCATGGTGTCGGAGGGCATACTATAGTATGTCGTTTTTCACGATTTCGGAGGATTTTAAAAAAAAAGGTGAAAATCACGCAAAAGCGAAAGGCTATAGTCCATGGTGTCGGAGGGCATACTATAGTATGTGGTTTTTCACGATTTCGGAGGATTAAAAAAAAAAGGTGAAAATCACGCAAAAGCGAAAGGCTATAGTCCATGGTGTCGGAGGGCATACTATAGTATGTCGTTTTTCACGATTTCGGAGGATTTAAAAAAAAAAGGTGAAAATCACGCAAAAGCGAAAGGCTATAGTCCATGGTGTCGGAGGGCATACTATAGTATGTGGTTTTTCACGATTTCGGAGGATTAAAAAAAAAAGGTGAAAATCACGCAAAAGCGAAAGGCTATAGTCCATGGTGTCGGAGGGCATACTATAGTATGTCGTTTTTCACGATTTCGGAGGATTTGAAAAAAAGGTGAAAATCACGCAAAAGCGAAAGGCTATAGTCCATGGTGTCGGAGGGCATACTATAGTATGTGGTTTTTCACGATTTCGGAGGATTAAAAAAAAAAGGTGAAAATCACGCAAAAGCGAAAGGCTATAGTCCATGGTGTCGGAGGGCATACTATAGTATGTCGTTTTTCACGATTTCGGAGGATTTAAAAAAAAAAGGTGAAAATCACGCAAAAGCGAAAGGCTATAGTCCATGGTGTCGGAGGGCATACTATAGTATGTGGTTTTTCACGATTTCGGAGGATTAAAAAAAAAAGGTGAAAATCACGCAAAAGCGAAAGGCTATAGTCCATGGTGTCGGAGGGCATACTATAGTATGTCGTTTTTCACGATTTCGGAGGATTTGAAAAAAAGGTGAAAATCACGCAAAAGCGAAAGGCTATAGTCCATGGTGTCGGAGGGCATACTATAGTATGTCGTTTTTCACGATTTCGGAGGATTTTAAAAAAAAAGGTGAAAATCACGCAAAAGCGAAAGGCTATAGTCCATGGTCTCGGACCGCATACTAGTATGTCGTTTTTCACGATTTCGGAGGATTTAAAAAAAAAAGGTGAAAATCACGCAAAAGCGAAAGGCGTGTCGGAGGAGATACTATAGTATGTCGTTTTTCACGATTTCGGAGGATAAAAAAAAAAAGGTGAAAATCACGCAAAAGCGAAAGGCTATAGTCCATGGTGTCGGAGGGCATACTATAGTATGTCGTTTTTCACGATTTCGGAGGATTTGAAAAAAAGGTGAAAATCACGCAAAAGCGAAAGGCTATAGTCCATGGTGTCGGAGAGCATACTATAGTATGTCGTTTTTAACGATTTCGGAGGATTAAAAAAAAAGGTGAAAATCACGTAAAAGCGAAAGGCTATAGTCCATGGTGTCGGAGGGCATACTATAGTATGTCGTTTTTCACGATTTCGGAGGATTTGAAAAAAAGGTGAAAATCACGCAAAAGCGAAAGGCTATAGTCCATGGTGTCGGAGGGCATACTATAGTATGTCGTTTTTCACGATTTCGGAGGATTTAAAAAAAAAGTGAAAATCACGCAAAAGCGAAAGGCTATAGTCCATGGTCTCGGACCGCATACTAGTATGTCGTTTTTCACGATTTCGGAGGATTTAAAAAAAAAGGTGAAAATCACGCAAAAGCAAAAGGCTATAGTCCATGGTGTCGGAGGGCATACTATAGTATGTCGTTTTTCACGATTTCGGAGGATTAAAAAAAAAAGGTGAAAATCACGCAAAAGCGAAAGGCTATAGTCCATGGTGTCGGAGGGCATACTATAGTATGTCGTTTTTCACGATTTCGGAGGATTTGAAAAAAAGGTGAAAATCACGCAAAAGCGAAAGGCTATAGTCCATGGTGTCGGAGGGCATACTATAGTATGTCGTTTTTCACGATTTCGGAGGATTTTAAAAAAAAAGGTGAAAATCACGCAAAAGCGAAAGGCTATAGTCCATGGTGTCGGAGGGCATACTATAGTATGTCGTTTTTCACGATTTCGGAGGATTTGAAAAAAAGGTGAAAATCACGCAAAAGCGAAAGGCTATAGTCCATGGTGTCGGAGGGCATACTATAGTATGTCGTTTTTCACGATTTCGGAGGATTTTAAAAAAAAAGGTGAAAATCACGCAAAAGCGAAAGGCTATAGTCCATGGTCTCGGACCGCATACTAGTATGTCGTTTTTCACGATTTCGGAGGATTTAAAAAAAAAAGGTGAAAATCACGCAAAAGCGAAAGGCGTGTCGGAGGAGATACTATAGTATGTCGTTTTTCACGATTTCGGAGGATAAAAAAAAAAAGGTGAAAATCACGCAAAAGCGAAAGGCTATAGTCCATGGTGTCGGAGGGCATACTATAGTATGTCGTTTTTCACGATTTCGGAGGATTTGAAAAAAAGGTGAAAATCACGCAAAAGCGAAAGGCTATAGTCCATGGTGTCGGAGAGCATACTATAGTATGTCGTTTTTAACGATTTCGGAGGATTAAAAAAAAAGGTGAAAATCACGTAAAAGCGAAAGGCTATAGTCCATGGTGTCGGAGGGCATACTATAGTATGTCGTTTTTCACGATTTCGGAGGATTTGAAAAAAAGGTGAAAATCACGCAAAAGCGAAAGGCTATAGTCCATGGTGTCGGAGGGCATACTATAGTATGTCGTTTTTCACGATTTCGGAGGATTTTAAAAAAAAAGGTGAAAATCACGCAAAAGCGAAAGGCTATAGTCCATGGTGTCGGAGGGCATACTATAGTATGTGGTTTTTCACGATTTCGGAGGATTAAAAAAAAAAGGTGAAAATCACGCAAAAGCGAAAGGCTATAGTCCATGGTGTCGGAGGGCATACTATAGTATGTCGTTTTTCACGATTTCGGAGGATTTAAAAAAAAAAGGTGAAAATCACGCAAAAGCGAAAGGCTATAGTCCATGGTGTCGGAGGGCATACTATAGTATGTGGTTTTTCACGATTTCGGAGGATTAAAAAAAAAAGGTGAAAATCACGCAAAAGCGAAAGGCTATAGTCCATGGTGTCGGAGGGCATACTATAGTATGTCGTTTTTCACGATTTCGGAGGATTTGAAAAAAAGGTGAAAATCACGCAAAAGCGAAAGGCTATAGTCCATGGTGTCGGAGGGCATACTATAGTATGTGGTTTTTCACGATTTCGGAGGATTAAAAAAAAAAGGTGAAAATCACGCAAAAGCGAAAGGCTATAGTCCATGGTGTCGGAGGGCATACTATAGTATGTCGTTTTTCACGATTTCGGAGGATTTAAAAAAAAAAGGTGAAAATCACGCAAAAGCGAAAGGCTATAGTCCATGGTGTCGGAGGGCATACTATAGTATGTGGTTTTTCACGATTTCGGAGGATTAAAAAAAAAAGGTGAAAATCACGCAAAAGCGAAAGGCTATAGTCCATGGTGTCGGAGGGCATACTATAGTATGTCGTTTTTCACGATTTCGGAGGATTTGAAAAAAAGGTGAAAATCACGCAAAAGCGAAAGGCTATAGTCCATGGTGTCGGAGGGCATACTATAGTATGTCGTTTTTCACGATTTCGGAGGATTTTAAAAAAAAAGGTGAAAATCACGCAAAAGCGAAAGGCTATAGTCCATGGTCTCGGACCGCATACTAGTATGTCGTTTTTCACGATTTCGGAGGATTTAAAAAAAAAAGGTGAAAATCACGCAAAAGCGAAAGGCGTGTCGGAGGAGATACTATAGTATGTCGTTTTTCACGATTTCGGAGGATAAAAAAAAAAAGGTGAAAATCACGCAAAAGCGAAAGGCTATAGTCCATGGTGTCGGAGGGCATACTATAGTATGTCGTTTTTCACGATTTCGGAGGATTTGAAAAAAAGGTGAAAATCACGCAAAAGCGAAAGGCTATAGTCCATGGTGTCGGAGAGCATACTATAGTATGTCGTTTTTAACGATTTCGGAGGATTAAAAAAAAAGGTGAAAATCACGTAAAAGCGAAAGGCTATAGTCCATGGTGTCGGAGGGCATACTATAGTATGTCGTTTTTCACGATTTCGGAGGATTTGAAAAAAAGGTGAAAATCACGCAAAAGCGAAAGGCTATAGTCCATGGTGTCGGAGGGCATACTATAGTATGTCGTTTTTCACGATTTCGGAGGATTTAAAAAAAAAGTGAAAATCACGCAAAAGCGAAAGGCTATAGTCCATGGTCTCGGACCGCATACTAGTATGTCGTTTTTCACGATTTCGGAGGATTTAAAAAAAAAGGTGAAAATCACGCAAAAGCAAAAGGCTATAGTCCATGGTGTCGGAGGGCATACTATAGTATGTCGTTTTTCACGATTTCGGAGGATTAAAAAAAAAAGGTGAAAATCACGCAAAAGCGAAAGGCTATAGTCCATGGTGTCGGAGGGCATACTATAGTATGTCGTTTTTCACGATTTCGGAGGATTTGAAAAAAAGGTGAAAATCACGCAAAAGCGAAAGGCTATAGTCCATGGTGTCGGAGGGCATACTATAGTATGTCGTTTTTCACGATTTCGGAGGATTTTAAAAAAAAAGGTGAAAATCACGCAAAAGCGAAAGGCTATAGTCCATGGTCTCGGACCGCATACTAGTATGTCGTTTTTCACGATTTCGGAGGATTTAAAAAAAAAAAGGTGAAAATCACGCAAAAGCGAAAGGCGTGTCGGAGGAGATACTATAGTATGTCGTTTTTCACGATTTCGGAGGATAAAAAAAAAAAGGTGAAAATCACGCAAAAGCGAAAGGCTATAGTCCATGGTGTCGGAGGGCATACTATAGTATGTCGTTTTTCACGATTTCGGAGGATTTGAAAAAAAGGTGAAAATCACGCAAAAGCGAAAGGCTATAGTCCATGGTGTCGGAGAGCATACTATAGTATGTCGTTTTTAACGATTTCGGAGGATTAAAAAAAAAGGTGAAAATCACGTAAAAGCGAAAGGCTATAGTCCATGGTGTCGGAGGGCATACTATAGTATGTCGTTTTTCACGATTTCGGAGGATTTGAAAAAAAGGTGAAAATCACGCAAAAGCGAAAGGCTATAGTCCATGGTGTCGGAGGGCATACTATAGTATGTCGTTTTTCACGATTTCGGAGGATTTAAAAAAAAAGTGAAAATCACGCAAAAGCGAAAGGCTATAGTCCATGGTCTCGGACCGCATACTAGTATGTCGTTTTTCACGATTTCGGAGGATTTTAAAAAAAAAGGTGAAAATCACGCAAAAGCGAAAGGCTATAGTCCATGGTGTCGGAGGGCATACTATAGTATGTGGTTTTTCACGATTTCGGAGGATTAAAAAAAAAAGGTGAAAATCACGCAAAAGCGAAAGGCTATAGTCCATGGTGTCGGAGGGCATACTATAGTATGTCGTTTTTCACGATTTCGGAGGATTAAAAAAAAAAGGTGAAAATCACGCAAAAGCGAAAGGCTATAGTCCATGGTCTCGGACCGCATACTAGTATGTCGTTTTTCACGATTTCGGAGGATTTAAAAAAAAAAGGTGAAAATCACGCAAAAGTGAAAGGTTATAGTCCATGGTGTCGGAGGGCATACTATAGTATGTCGTTTTTCACGATTTCGGAGGATTTAAAAAAAAAAGGTGAAAATCACGCAAAAGCGAAAGGCTATAGTCCATGGTGTCGGAGGGCATACTATAGTATGTCGTTTTTCACGATTTCGGAGGATTTAAAAAAAAAAGGTGAAAATCACGCAAAAGCGAAAGGCTATAGTCCATGGTGTCGGAGGGCATACTATAGTATGTGGTTTTTCACGATTTCGGAGGATTAAAAAAAAAAGGTGAAAATCACGCAAAAGCGAAAGGCTATAGTCCATGGTGTCGGAGGGCATACTATAGTATGTCGTTTTTCACGATTTCGGAGGATTAAAAAAAAAAGGTGAAAATCACGCAAAAGCGAAAGGCTATAGTCCATGGTCTCGGACCGCATACTAGTATGTCGTTTTTCACGATTTCGGAGGATTTAAAAAAAAAAGGTGAAAATCACGCAAAAGTGAAAGGTTATAGTCCATGGTGTCGGAGGGCATACTATAGTATGTCGTTTTTCACGATTTCGGAGGATTTTAAAAAAAAAGGTGAAAATCACGCAAAAGCGAAAGGCTATAGTCCATGGTGTCGGAGGGCATACTATAGTATGTGGTTTTTCACGATTTCGGAGGATTTAAAAAAAAAGGTGAAAATCACGCAAAAGCGAAAGGCTATAGTCCATGGTGTCGGAGGGCATACTATAGTATGTCGTTTTTCACGATTTCGGAGGATTTGAAAAAAAGGTGAAAATCACGCAAAAGCGAAAGGCTATAGTCCATGGTGTCGGAGAGCATACTATAGTATGTCGTTTTTAACGATTTCGGAGGATTTAAAAAAAAGTGAAAATCACGCAAAAGCAAAAGGCTATAGTCCATGGTGTCGGAGGGCATACTATAGTATGTCGTTTTTCACGATTTCGGAGGATTAAAAAAAAAAGGTGAAAATCACGCAAAAGCGAAAGGCTATAGTCCATGGTGTCGGAGGGCATACTATAGTATGTCGTTTTTCACGATTTCGGAGGATTTGAAAAAAAGGTGAAAATCACGCAAAAGCGAAAGGCTATAGTCCATGGTGTCGGAGGGCATACTATAGTATGTCGTTTTTCACGATTTCGGAGGATTTTTAAAAAAAAAGGTGAAAATCACGCAAAAGCGAAAGGCTATAGTCCATGGTCTCGGACCGCATACTAGTATGTCGTTTTTCACGATTTCGGAGGATTTAAAAAAAAAAGGTGAAAATCACGCAAAAGCGAAAGGCTATAGTCCATGGTGTCGGAGGGCATACTATAGTATGTCGTTTTTCACGATTTCGGAGGATTTAAAAAAAAAAGGTGAAAATCACGCAAAAGCGAAAGGCTATAGTCCATGGTGTCGGAGGGCATACTATAGTATGTGGTTTTTCACGATTTCGGAGGATTAAAAAAAAAAGGTGAAAATCACGCAAAAGCGAAAGGCTATAGTCCATGGTGTCGGAGGGCATACTATAGTATGTCGTTTTTCACGATTTCGGAGGATTTAAAAAAAAAAGGTGAAAATCACGCAAAAGCGAAAGGCTATAGTCCATGGTGTCGGAGGGCATACTATAGTATGTGGTTTTTCACGATTTCGGAGGATTAAAAAAAAAAGGTGAAAATCACGCAAAAGCGAAAGGCTATAGTCCATGGTGTCGGAGGGCATACTATAGTATGTCGTTTTTCACGATTTCGGAGGATTTGAAAAAAAGGTGAAAATCACGCAAAAGCGAAAGGCTATAGTCCATGGTGTCGGAGGGCATACTATAGTATGTCGTTTTTCACGATTTCGGAGGATTTTAAAAAAAAAGGTGAAAATCACGCAAAAGCGAAAGGCTATAGTCCATGGTCTCGGACCGCATACTAGTATGTCGTTTTTCACGATTTCGGAGGATTTAAAAAAAAAAGGTGAAAATCACGCAAAAGCGAAAGGCGTGTCGGAGGAGATACTATAGTATGTCGTTTTTCACGATTTCGGAGGATAAAAAAAAAAAGGTGAAAATCACGCAAAAGCGAAAGGCTATAGTCCATGGTGTCGGAGGGCATACTATAGTATGTCGTTTTTCACGATTTCGGAGGATTTGAAAAAAAGGTGAAAATCACGCAAAAGCGAAAGGCTATAGTCCATGGTGTCGGAGAGCATACTATAGTATGTCGTTTTTAACGATTTCGGAGGATTAAAAAAAAAGGTGAAAATCACGTAAAAGCGAAAGGCTATAGTCCATGGTGTCGGAGGGCATACTATAGTATGTCGTTTTTCACGATTTCGGAGGATTTGAAAAAAAGGTGAAAATCACGCAAAAGCGAAAGGCTATAGTCCATGGTGTCGGAGGGCATACTATAGTATGTCGTTTTTCACGATTTCGGAGGATTTAAAAAAAAAGTGAAAATCACGCAAAAGCGAAAGGCTATAGTCCATGGTCTCGGACCGCATACTAGTATGTCGTTTTTCACGATTTCGGAGGATTTAAAAAAAAAGGTGAAAATCACGCAAAAGCAAAAGGCTATAGTCCATGGTGTCGGAGGGCATACTATAGTATGTCGTTTTTCACGATTTCGGAGGATTAAAAAAAAAAGGTGAAAATCACGCAAAAGCGAAAGGCTATAGTCCATGGTGTCGGAGGGCATACTATAGTATGTCGTTTTTCACGATTTCGGAGGATTTGAAAAAAAGGTGAAAATCACGCAAAAGCGAAAGGCTATAGTCCATGGTGTCGGAGGGCATACTATAGTATGTCGTTTTTCACGATTTCGGAGGATTTTAAAAAAAAAGGTGAAAATCACGCAAAAGCGAAAGGCTATAGTCCATGGTCTCGGACCGCATACTAGTATGTCGTTTTTCACGATTTCGGAGGATTTAAAAAAAAAAGGTGAAAATCACGCAAAAGCGAAAGGCGTGTCGGAGGAGATACTATAGTATGTCGTTTTTCACGATTTCGGAGGATAAAAAAAAAAAGGTGAAAATCACGCAAAAGCGAAAGGCTATAGTCCATGGTGTCGGAGGGCATACTATAGTATGTCGTTTTTCACGATTTCGGAGGATTTGAAAAAAAGGTGAAAATCACGCAAAAGCGAAAGGCTATAGTCCATGGTGTCGGAGAGCATACTATAGTATGTCGTTTTTAACGATTTCGGAGGATTAAAAAAAAAGGTGAAAATCACGTAAAAGCGAAAGGCTATAGTCCATGGTGTCGGAGGGCATACTATAGTATGTCGTTTTTCACGATTTCGGAGGATTTGAAAAAAAGGTGAAAATCACGCAAAAGCGAAAGGCTATAGTCCATGGTGTCGGAGGGCATACTATAGTATGTCGTTTTTCACGATTTCGGAGGATTTAAAAAAAAAGTGAAAATCACGCAAAAGCGAAAGGCTATAGTCCATGGTCTCGGACCGCATACTAGTATGTCGTTTTTCACGATTTCGGAGGATTTAAAAAAAAAAAGTGAAAATCACGCAAAAGCGAAAGGCTATAGTCCATGGTGTCGGAGGGCATACTATAGTATGTCGTTTTTCACGATTTCGGAGGATTAAAAAAAAAAGGTGAAAATCACGCAAAAGCGAAAGGCTATAGTCCATGGTCTCGGACCGCATACTAGTATGTCGTTTTTCACGATTTCGGAGGATTTTTAAAAAAAAAGTGAAAATCACGCAAAAGCGAAAGGCTATAGTCCATGGTGTCGGAGGGCATACTATAGTATGTCGTTTTTCACGATTTCGGAGGATTAAAAAAAAAAGGTGAAAATCACGCAAAAGCGAAAGGCTATAGTCCATGGTCTCGGACCGCATACTAGTATGTCGTTTTTCACGATTTCGGAGGATTTAAAAAAAAAAGGTGAAAATCACGCAAAAGTGAAAGGTTATAGTCCATGGTGTCGGAGGGCATACTATAGTATGTCGTTTTTCACGATTTCGGAGGATTTTAAAAAAAAAGGTGAAAATCACGCAAAAGCGAAAGGCTATAGTCCATGGTGTCGGAGGGCATACTATAGTATGTGGTTTTTCACGATTTCGGAGGATTTAAAAAAAAAGGTGAAAATCACGCAAAAGCGAAAGGCTATAGTCCATGGTGTCGGAGGGCATACTATAGTATGTCGTTTTTCACGATTTCGGAGGATTTGAAAAAAAGGTGAAAATCACGCAAAAGCGAAAGGCTATAGTCCATGGTGTCGGAGAGCATACTATAGTATGTCGTTTTTAACGATTTCGGAGGATTTAAAAAAAAGTGAAAATCACGCAAAAGCAAAAGGCTATAGTCCATGGTGTCGGAGGGCATACTATAGTATGTCGTTTTTCACGATTTCGGAGGATTAAAAAAAAAAGGTGAAAATCACGCAAAAGCGAAAGGCTATAGTCCATGGTGTCGGAGGGCATACTATAGTATGTCGTTTTTCACGATTTCGGAGGATTTGAAAAAAAAAGGTGAAAATCACGCAAAAGCGAAAGGCTATAGTCCATGGTGTCGGAGGGCATACTATAGTATGTGGTTTTTCACGATTTCGGAGGATTAAAAAAAAAAGGTGAAAATCACGCAAAAGCGAAAGGCTATAGTCCATGGTGTCGGAGGGCATACTATAGTATGTCGTTTTTCACGATTTCGGAGGATTAAAAAAAAAAGGTGAAAATCACGCAAAAGCGAAAGGCTATAGTCCATGGTCTCGGACCGCATACTAGTATGTCGTTTTTCACGATTTCGGAGGATTTAAAAAAAAAAGGTGAAAATCACGCAAAAGTGAAAGGTTATAGTCCATGGTGTCGGAGGGCATACTATAGTATGTCGTTTTTCACGATTTCGGAGGATTTTAAAAAAAAAGGTGAAAATCACGCAAAAGCGAAAGGCTATAGTCCATGGTGTCGGAGGGCATACTATAGTATGTGGTTTTTCACGATTTCGGAGGATTTAAAAAAAAAGGTGAAAATCACGCAAAAGCGAAAGGCTATAGTCCATGGTGTCGGAGGGCATACTATAGTATGTCGTTTTTCACGATTTCGGAGGATTTGAAAAAAAGGTGAAAATCACGCAAAAGCGAAAGGCTATAGTCCATGGTGTCGGAGAGCATACTATAGTATGTCGTTTTTAACGATTTCGGAGGATTAAAAAAAAAGGTGAAAATCACGTAAAAGCGAAAGGCTATAGTCCATGGTGTCGGAGGGCATACTATAGTATGTCGTTTTTCACGATTTCGGAGGATTTGAAAAAAAGGTGAAAATCACGCAAAAGCGAAAGGCTATAGTCCATGGTGTCGGAGGGCATACTATAGTATGTCGTTTTTCACGATTTCGGAGGATTTAAAAAAAAAGTGAAAATCACGCAAAAGCGAAAGGCTATAGTCCATGGTCTCGGACCGCATACTAGTATGTCGTTTTTCACGATTTCGGAGGATTTAAAAAAAAAAAGTGAAAATCACGCAAAAGCGAAAGGCTATAGTCCATGGTGTCGGAGGGCATACTATAGTATGTCGTTTTTCACGATTTCGGAGGATTAAAAAAAAAAGGTGAAAATCACGCAAAAGCGAAAGGCTATAGTCCATGGTCTCGGACCGCATACTAGTATGTCGTTTTTCACGATTTCGGAGGATTTTTAAAAAAAAAGTGAAAATCACGCAAAAGCGAAAGGCTATAGTCCATGGTGTCGGAGGGCATACTATAGTATGTCGTTTTTCACGATTTCGGAGGATTAAAAAAAAAAGGTGAAAATCACGCAAAAGCGAAAGGCTATAGTCCATGGTCTCGGACCGCATACTAGTATGTCGTTTTTCACGATTTCGGAGGATTTAAAAAAAAAAGGTGAAAATCACGCAAAAGTGAAAGGTTATAGTCCATGGTGTCGGAGGGCATACTATAGTATGTCGTTTTTCACGATTTCGGAGGATTTTAAAAAAAAAGGTGAAAATCACGCAAAAGCGAAAGGCTATAGTCCATGGTGTCGGAGGGCATACTATAGTATGTGGTTTTTCACGATTTCGGAGGATTTAAAAAAAAAGGTGAAAATCACGCAAAAGCGAAAGGCTATAGTCCATGGTGTCGGAGGGCATACTATAGTATGTCGTTTTTCACGATTTCGGAGGATTTGAAAAAAAGGTGAAAATCACGCAAAAGCGAAAGGCTATAGTCCATGGTGTCGGAGAGCATACTATAGTATGTCGTTTTTAACGATTTCGGAGGATTTAAAAAAAAGTGAAAATCACGCAAAAGCAAAAGGCTATAGTCCATGGTGTCGGAGGGCATACTATAGTATGTCGTTTTTCACGATTTCGGAGGATTAAAAAAAAAAGGTGAAAATCACGCAAAAGCGAAAGGCTATAGTCCATGGTGTCGGAGGGCATACTATAGTATGTCGTTTTTCACGATTTCGGAGGATTTGAAAAAAAAAGGTGAAAATCACGCAAAAGCGAAAGGCTATAGTCCATGGTGTCGGAGGGCATACTATAGTATGTGGTTTTTCACGATTTCGGAGGATTAAAAAAAAAAGGTGAAAATCACGCAAAAGCGAAAGGCTATAGTCCATGGTGTCGGAGGGCATACTATAGTATGTCGTTTTTCACGATTTCGGAGGATTAAAAAAAAAAGGTGAAAATCACGCAAAAGCGAAAGGCTATAGTCCATGGTCTCGGACCGCATACTAGTATGTCGTTTTTCACGATTTCGGAGGATTTAAAAAAAAAAGGTGAAAATCACGCAAAAGTGAAAGGTTATAGTCCATGGTGTCGGAGGGCATACTATAGTATGTCGTTTTTCACGATTTCGGAGGATTTAAAAAAAAAAGGTGAAAATCACGCAAAAGCGAAAGGCTATAGTCCATGGTGTCGGAGGGCATACTATAGTATGTGGTTTTTCACGATTTCGGAGGATTTAAAAAAAAAGGTGAAAATCACGCAAAAGCGAAAGGCTATAGTCCATGGTGTCGGAGGGCATACTATAGTATGTCGTTTTTCACGATTTCGGAGGATTTGAAAAAAAGGTGAAAATCACGCAAAAGCGAAAGGCTATAGTCCATGGTGTCGGAGAGCATACTATAGTATGTCGTTTTTAACGATTTCGGAGGATTTAAAAAAAAGTGAAAATCACGCAAAAGCAAAAGGCTATAGTCCATGGTGTCGGAGGGCATACTATAGTATGTCGTTTTTCACGATTTCGGAGGATTAAAAAAAAAAGGTGAAAATCACGCAAAAGCGAAAGGCTATAGTCCATGGTGTCGGAGGGCATACTATAGTATGTCGTTTTTCACGATTTCGGAGGATTTGAAAAAAAGGTGAAAATCACGCAAAAGCGAAAGGCTATAGTCCATGGTCTCGGACCGCATACTAGTATGTCGTTTTTCACGATTTCGGAGGATTTAAAAAAAAAAGGTGAAAATCACGCAAAAGCGAAAGGCTATAGTCCATGGTGTCGGAGGGCATACTATAGTATGTCGTTTTTCACGATTTCGGAGGATTTAAAAAAAAAAGGTGAAAATCACGCAAAAGCGAAAGGCTATAGTCCATGGTGTCGGAGGGCATACTATAGTATGTGGTTTTTCACGATTTCGGAGGATTAAAAAAAAATGGTGAAAATCACGCAAAAGCGAAAGGCTATAGTCCATGGTGTCGGAGGGCATACTATAGTATGTCGTTTTTCACGATTTCGGAGGATTAAAAAAAAAAGGTGAAAATCACGCAAAAGCGAAAGGCTATAGTCCATGGTCTCGGACCGCATACTAGTATGTCGTTTTTCACGATTTCGGAGGATTTAAAAAAAAAAGGTGAAAATCACGCAAAAGTGAAAGGTTATAGTCCATGGTGTCGGAGGGCATACTATAGTATGTCGTTTTTCACGATTTCGGAGGATTTAAAAAAAAAAGGTGAAAATCACGCAAAAGCGAAAGGCTATAGTCCATGGTGTCGGAGGGCATACTATAGTATGTGGTTTTTCACGATTTCGGAGGATTTTTAAAAAAAGGTGAAAATCACGCAAAAGCGAAAGGCTATAGTCCATGGTGTCGGAGGGCATACTATAGTATGTCGTTTTTCACGATTTCGGAGGATTTGAAAAAAAGGTGAAAATCACGCAAAAGCGAAAGGCTATAGTCCATGGTGTCGGAGAGCATACTATAGTATGTCGTTTTTAACGATTTCGGAGGATTAAAAAAAAGGTGAAAATCACGCAAAAGCAAAAGGCTATAGTCCATGGTGTCGGAGGGCATACTATAGTATGTCGTTTTTCACGATTTCGGAGGATTAAAAAAAAAAGGTGAAAATCACGCAAAAGCGAAAGGCTATAGTCCATGGTGTCGGAGGGCATACTATAGTATGTCGTTTTTCACGATTTCGGAGGATTTGAAAAAAAGGTGAAAATCACGCAAAAGCGAAAGGCTATAGTCCATGGTGTCGGAGGGCATACTATAGTATGTCGTTTTTCACGATTTCGGAGGATTTTAAAAAAAAAAGGTGAAAATCACGCAAAAGCGAAAGGCTATAGTCCATGGTCTCGGACCGCATACTAGTATGTCGTTTTTCACGATTTCGGAGGATTTTAAAAAAAAAGGTGAAAATCACGCAAAAGCGAAAGGCGTGTCGGAGGAGATACTATAGTATGTCGTTTTTCACGATTTCGGAGGATTTTAAAAAAAAAGGTGAAAATCACGCAAAAGCGAAAGGCTATAGTCCATGGTGTCGGAGGGGATACTATAGTATGTCGTTTTTCACGATTTCGGAGGATTTAAAAAAAAAGGTGAAAATCACGCAAAAGCGAAAGGCTATAGTCCATGGTCTCGGACCGCATACTAGTATGTCGTTTTTCACGATTTCGGAGGATTTAAAAAAAAAAGGTGAAAATCACGCAAAAGCGAAAGGCTATAGTCCATGGTGTCGGAGGGCATACTATAGTATGTGGTTTTTCACGATTTCGGAGGATTAAAAAAAAATGGTGAAAATCACGCAAAAGCGAAAGGCTATAGTCCATGGTGTCGGAGGGCATACTATAGTATGTCGTTTTTCACGATTTCGGAGGATTAAAAAAAAAAGGTGAAAATCACGCAAAAGCGAAAGGCTATAGTCCATGGTCTCGGACCGCATACTAGTATGTCGTTTTTCACGATTTCGGAGGATTTAAAAAAAAAAGGTGAAAATCACGCAAAAGTGAAAGGTTATAGTCCATGGTGTCGGAGGGCATACTATAGTATGTCGTTTTTCACGATTTCGGAGGATTTAAAAAAAAAAGGTGAAAATCACGCAAAAGCGAAAGGCTATAGTCCATGGTGTCGGAGGGCATACTATAGTATGTGGTTTTTCACGATTTCGGAGGATTTTTAAAAAAAGGTGAAAATCACGCAAAAGCGAAAGGCTATAGTCCATGGTGTCGGAGGGCATACTATAGTATGTCGTTTTTCACGATTTCGGAGGATTTGAAAAAAAGGTGAAAATCACGCAAAAGCGAAAGGCTATAGTCCATGGTGTCGGAGAGCATACTATAGTATGTCGTTTTTAACGATTTCGGAGGATTAAAAAAAAGGTGAAAATCACGCAAAAGCAAAAGGCTATAGTCCATGGTGTCGGAGGGCATACTATAGTATGTCGTTTTTCACGATTTCGGAGGATTAAAAAAAAAAGGTGAAAATCACGCAAAAGCGAAAGGCTATAGTCCATGGTGTCGGAGGGCATACTATAGTATGTCGTTTTTCACGATTTCGGAGGATTTGAAAAAAAGGTGAAAATCACGCAAAAGCGAAAGGCTATAGTCCATGGTGTCGGAGGGCATACTATAGTATGTCGTTTTTCACGATTTCGGAGGATTTTAAAAAAAAAAGGTGAAAATCACGCAAAAGCGAAAGGCTATAGTCCATGGTCTCGGACCGCATACTAGTATGTCGTTTTTCACGATTTCGGAGGATTTTAAAAAAAAAGGTGAAAATCACGCAAAAGCGAAAGGCGTGTCGGAGGAGATACTATAGTATGTCGTTTTTCACGATTTCGGAGGATTTTAAAAAAAAAGGTGAAAATCACGCAAAAGCGAAAGGCTATAGTCCATGGTGTCGGAGGGGATACTATAGTATGTCGTTTTTCACGATTTCGGAGGATTTAAAAAAAAAGGTGAAAATCACGCAAAAGCGAAAGGCTATAGTCCATGGTCTCGGACCGCATACTAGTATGTCGTTTTTCACGATTTCGGAGGATTTAAAAAAAAAAAGTGAAAATCACGCAAAAGCGAAAGGCTATAGTCCATGGTGTCGGAGGGCATACTATAGTATGTCGTTTTTCACGATTTCGGAGGATTAAAAAAAAAAGGTGAAAATCACGCAAAAGCGAAAGGCTATAGTCCATGGTCTCGGACCGCATACTAGTATGTCGTTTTTCACGATTTCGGAGGATTTTTAAAAAAAAAGTGAAAATCACGCAAAAGCGAAAGGCTATAGTCCATGGTGTCGGAGGGCATACTATAGTATGTCGTTTTTCACGATTTCGGAGGATTAAAAAAAAAAGGTGAAAATCACGCAAAAGCGAAAGGCTATAGTCCATGGTCTCGGACCGCATACTAGTATGTCGTTTTTCACGATTTCGGAGGATTTAAAAAAAAAAGGTGAAAATCACGCAAAAGTGAAAGGTTATAGTCCATGGTGTCGGAGGGCATACTATAGTATGTCGTTTTTCACGATTTCGGAGGATTTTAAAAAAAAAGGTGAAAATCACGCAAAAGCGAAAGGCTATAGTCCATGGTGTCGGAGGGCATACTATAGTATGTGGTTTTTCACGATTTCGGAGGATTTAAAAAAAAAGGTGAAAATCACGCAAAAGCGAAAGGCTATAGTCCATGGTGTCGGAGGGCATACTATAGTATGTCGTTTTTCACGATTTCGGAGGATTTGAAAAAAAGGTGAAAATCACGCAAAAGCGAAAGGCTATAGTCCATGGTGTCGGAGAGCATACTATAGTATGTCGTTTTTAACGATTTCGGAGGATTTAAAAAAAAGTGAAAATCACGCAAAAGCAAAAGGCTATAGTCCATGGTGTCGGAGGGCATACTATAGTATGTCGTTTTTCACGATTTCGGAGGATTAAAAAAAAAAGGTGAAAATCACGCAAAAGCGAAAGGCTATAGTCCATGGTGTCGGAGGGCATACTATAGTATGTCGTTTTTCACGATTTCGGAGGATTTGAAAAAAAAAGGTGAAAATCACGCAAAAGCGAAAGGCTATAGTCCATGGTGTCGGAGGGCATACTATAGTATGTGGTTTTTCACGATTTCGGAGGATTAAAAAAAAAAGGTGAAAATCACGCAAAAGCGAAAGGCTATAGTCCATGGTGTCGGAGGGCATACTATAGTATGTCGTTTTTCACGATTTCGGAGGATTAAAAAAAAAAGGTGAAAATCACGCAAAAGCGAAAGGCTATAGTCCATGGTCTCGGACCGCATACTAGTATGTCGTTTTTCACGATTTCGGAGGATTTAAAAAAAAAAGGTGAAAATCACGCAAAAGTGAAAGGTTATAGTCCATGGTGTCGGAGGGCATACTATAGTATGTCGTTTTTCACGATTTCGGAGGATTTAAAAAAAAAAGGTGAAAATCACGCAAAAGCGAAAGGCTATAGTCCATGGTGTCGGAGGGCATACTATAGTATGTGGTTTTTCACGATTTCGGAGGATTTAAAAAAAAAGGTGAAAATCACGCAAAAGCGAAAGGCTATAGTCCATGGTGTCGGAGGGCATACTATAGTATGTCGTTTTTCACGATTTCGGAGGATTTGAAAAAAAGGTGAAAATCACGCAAAAGCGAAAGGCTATAGTCCATGGTGTCGGAGAGCATACTATAGTATGTCGTTTTTAACGATTTCGGAGGATTTAAAAAAAAGTGAAAATCACGCAAAAGCAAAAGGCTATAGTCCATGGTGTCGGAGGGCATACTATAGTATGTCGTTTTTCACGATTTCGGAGGATTAAAAAAAAAAGGTGAAAATCACGCAAAAGCGAAAGGCTATAGTCCATGGTGTCGGAGGGCATACTATAGTATGTCGTTTTTCACGATTTCGGAGGATTTGAAAAAAAGGTGAAAATCACGCAAAAGCGAAAGGCTATAGTCCATGGTCTCGGACCGCATACTAGTATGTCGTTTTTCACGATTTCGGAGGATTTAAAAAAAAAAGGTGAAAATCACGCAAAAGCGAAAGGCTATAGTCCATGGTGTCGGAGGGCATACTATAGTATGTCGTTTTTCACGATTTCGGAGGATTTAAAAAAAAAAGGTGAAAATCACGCAAAAGCGAAAGGCTATAGTCCATGGTGTCGGAGGGCATACTATAGTATGTGGTTTTTCACGATTTCGGAGGATTAAAAAAAAATGGTGAAAATCACGCAAAAGCGAAAGGCTATAGTCCATGGTGTCGGAGGGCATACTATAGTATGTCGTTTTTCACGATTTCGGAGGATTAAAAAAAAAAGGTGAAAATCACGCAAAAGCGAAAGGCTATAGTCCATGGTCTCGGACCGCATACTAGTATGTCGTTTTTCACGATTTCGGAGGATTTAAAAAAAAAAGGTGAAAATCACGCAAAAGTGAAAGGTTATAGTCCATGGTGTCGGAGGGCATACTATAGTATGTCGTTTTTCACGATTTCGGAGGATTTAAAAAAAAAAGGTGAAAATCACGCAAAAGCGAAAGGCTATAGTCCATGGTGTCGGAGGGCATACTATAGTATGTGGTTTTTCACGATTTCGGAGGATTTTTAAAAAAAGGTGAAAATCACGCAAAAGCGAAAGGCTATAGTCCATGGTGTCGGAGGGCATACTATAGTATGTCGTTTTTCACGATTTCGGAGGATTTGAAAAAAAGGTGAAAATCACGCAAAAGCGAAAGGCTATAGTCCATGGTGTCGGAGAGCATACTATAGTATGTCGTTTTTAACGATTTCGGAGGATTAAAAAAAAGGTGAAAATCACGCAAAAGCAAAAGGCTATAGTCCATGGTGTCGGAGGGCATACTATAGTATGTCGTTTTTCACGATTTCGGAGGATTAAAAAAAAAAGGTGAAAATCACGCAAAAGCGAAAGGCTATAGTCCATGGTGTCGGAGGGCATACTATAGTATGTCGTTTTTCACGATTTCGGAGGATTTGAAAAAAAGGTGAAAATCACGCAAAAGCGAAAGGCTATAGTCCATGGTGTCGGAGGGCATACTATAGTATGTCGTTTTTCACGATTTCGGAGGATTTTAAAAAAAAAGGTGAAAATCACGCAAAAGCGAAAGGCTATAGTCCATGGTCTCGGACCGCATACTAGTATGTCGTTTTTCACGATTTCGGAGGATTTTAAAAAAAAAGGTGAAAATCACGCAAAAGCGAAAGGCGTGTCGGAGGAGATACTATAGTATGTCGTTTTTCACGATTTCGGAGGATTTTAAAAAAAAAGGTGAAAATCACGCAAAAGCGAAAGGCTATAGTCCATGGTGTCGGAGGGGATACTATAGTATGTCGTTTTTCACGATTTCGGAGGATTTAAAAAAAAAGGTGAAAATCACGCAAAAGCGAAAGGCTATAGTCCATGGTCTCGGACCGCATACTAGTATGTCGTTTTTCACGATTTCGGAGGATTTGAAAAAGAGGTGAAAATCACGCAAAAGCGAAAGGCTATAGTCCATGGTGTCGGAGGGCATACTATAGTATGTCGTTTTTCACGATTTTGGAGGATTTGAAAAAAAGGTGAAAATCACGCAAAAGCGAAAGGCTATAGTCCATGGTGTCGGAGGGCATACTATAGTATGTCGTTTTTCACGATTTCAGAGGATTTGAAAAAAAGGTGAAAATCACGCAAAAGCGAAAGGCTATAGTCCATGGTGTCGGAGGGCATACTATAGTATGTCGTTTTTCACGATTTCGTAGGATTTGAAAAAAAGGTGAAAATCACGCAAAAGCGAAAGGCTATAGTCCATGGTGTCGGAGGGCATACTATAGTATGTCGTTTTTCACGATTTTGGAGGATTTGAAAAAAAGGTGAAAATCACGCAAAAGCGAAAGGCTATAGTCCATGGTGTCGGAGGGCATACTATAGTATGTCGTTTTTCACGATTTCGGAGGATTTTTAAAAAAAAGGTGAAAATCACGCAAAAGCGAAAGGCTATAGTCCATGGTGTCGGAGGGCATACTATAGTATGTGGTTTTTCACGATTTCGGAGGATTTTAAAAAAAAGGTGAAAATCACGCAAAAGCGAAAGGCTATAGTCCATGGTGTCGGAGGGCATACTATAGTATGTCGTTTTTCACGATTTCGGAGGATTTGAAAAAAAGGTGAAAATCACGCAAAAGCGAAAGGCTATAGTCCATGGTGTCGGAGGGCATACTATAGTATGTCGTTTTTCACGATTTCGGAGGATTTTAAAAAAAAAAGGTGAAAATCACGCAAAAGCGAAAGGCTATAGTCCATGGTCTCGGACCGCATACTAGTATGTCGTTTTTCACGATTTCGGAGGATTTAAAAAAAAAAGGTGAAAATCACGCAAAAGCGAAAGGCTATAGTCCATGGTGTCGGAGGGCATACTATAGTATGTCGTTTTTCACGATTTCGGAGGATTTGAAAAAAAGGTGAAAATCACGCAAAAGCGAAAGGCTATAGTCCATGGTGTCGGAGGGCATACTATAGTATGTCGTTTTTCACGATTTTGGAGGATTTGAAAAAAAGGTGAAAATCACGCAAAAGCGAAAGGCTATAGTCCATGGTGTCGGAGGGCATACTATAGTATGTCGTTTTTCACGATTTCGGAGGATTTGAAAAAAAGGTGAAATCACGCAAAAGCGAAAGGCTATAGTCCATGGTGTCGGAGGGCATACTATAGTATGTCGTTTTTCACGATTTCGGAGGATTTGAAAAAAAGGTGAAAATCACGCAAAAGCGAAAGGCTATAGTCCATGGTGTCGGAGGGCATACTATAGTATGTCGTTTTTCACGATTTCGGAGGATTTTAAAAAAAAGGTGAAAATCACGCAAAAGCGAAAGGCTATAGTCCATGGTGTCGGAGGGCATACTATAGTATGTCGTTTTTCACGATTTCGGAGGATTAAAAAAAAGGTGAAAATCACGCAAAAGCGAAAGGCTATAGTCCATGGTGTCGGAAGGCATACTATAGTATGTTGTTTTTCACGATTTCGGAGGATTTGAAAAAAAAAGGTGAAAATCACGCAAAAGCGAAAGGCTATAGTCCATGGTGTCGGAGAGCATACTATAGTATGTCGTTTTTAACGATTTCGGAGGATTTAAAAAAAAAGGTGAAAATCACGCAAAAGCAAAAGGCTATAGTCCATGGTGTCGGAGGGCATACTATAGTATGTCGTTTTTCACGATTTCGGAGGATTAAAAAAAAAGGTGAAAATCACGCAAAAGCGAAAGGCTATAGTCCATGGTGTCGGAGGGCATACTATAGTATGTCGTTTTTCACGATTTCGGAGGATTTGAAAAAAAGGTGAAAATCACGCAAAAGCGAAAGGCTATAGTCCATGGTGTCGGAGGGCATACTATAGTATGTCGTTTTTCACGATTTCGGAGGATTTTAAAAAAAAAGGTGAAAATCACGCAAAAGCGAAAGGCTATAGTCCATGGTGTCGGAGGGCATACTATAGTATGTCGTTTTTCACGATTTCGGAGGATTAAAAAAAAGGTGAAAATCACGCAAAAGCGAAAGGCTATAGTCCATGGTGTCGGAAGGCATACTATAGTATGTTGTTTTTCACGATTTCGGAGGATTTGAAAAAAAAAGGTGAAAATCACGCAAAAGCGAAAGGCTATAGTCCATGGTGTCGGAGAGCATACTATAGTATGTCGTTTTTAACGATTTCGGAGGATTTAAAAAAAAAGGTGAAAATCACGCAAAAGCAAAAGGCTATAGTCCATGGTGTCGGAGGGCATACTATAGTATGTCGTTTTTCACGATTTCGGAGGATTAAAAAAAAAGGTGAAAATCACGCAAAAGCGAAAGGCTATAGTCCATGGTGTCGGAGGGCATACTATAGTATGTCGTTTTTCACGATTTCGGAGGATTTTAAAAAAAAGGTGAAAATCACGCAAAAGCGAAAGGCTATAGTCCATGGTGTCGGAGGGCATACTATAGTATGTCGTTTTTCACGATTTCGGAGGATTTGAAAAAAAGGTGAAAATCACGCAAAAGCGAAAGGCTATAGTCCATGGTGTCGGAGGGCATACTATAGTATGTCGTTTTTCACGATTTTTTCAAATCCTCCGAAATCGTGAAAAACGTTTTTTCAAATCCTCCGAAATCGTGAAAAACGACATACTATAGTATGCCCTCCGACACCATGGACTATAGCCTTTCGCTTTTGCGTGATTTTCACCTTTTTTTCAAATCCTCCAAAATCGTGAAAAACGACATACTATAGTATGCCCTCCGACACCATGGACTATAGCCTTTCGCTTTTGCGTGATTTTCACCTTTTTTTCAAATCCTCCGAAATCGTGAAAAACGACATACTATAGTATGCCCTCCGACACCATGGACTATAGCCTTTCGCTTTTGCGTGATTTTCACCTTTTTTTCAAATCCTCCGAAATCGTGAAAAACGACATACTATAGTATGCCCTCCGACACCATGGACTATAGCCTTTCGCTTTTGCGTGATTTTCACCTTTTTTTCAAATCCTCCGAAATCGTGAAAAACGACATACTATAGTATGCCCTCCGACACCATGGACTATAGCCTTTCGCTTTTGCGTGATTTTCACCTTTTTTTAAAAATCCTCCGAAATCGTGAAAAACGACATACTATAGTATGCCCTCCGACACCATGGACTATAGCCTTTCGCTTTTGCGTGATTTTCACCTTTTTTTTTTAAATCCTCCGAAATCGTGAAAAACGACATACTAGTATGCGGTCCGAGACCATGGACTATAGCCTTTCGCTTTTGCGTGATTTTCACCTTTTTTTTTAAATCCTCCGAAATCGTGAAAAACGACATACTATAGTATGCCCTCCGACACCATGGACTATAGCCTTTCGCTTTTGCGTGATTTTCACCTTTTTTTTTCAAACCCTCCGAAATCGTGAAAAACAACATACTATAGTATGCCTTCCGACACCATGGACTATAGCCTTTCGCTTTTGCGTGATTTTCACCTTTTTTTTAATCCTCCGAAATCGTGAAAAACGACATACTATAGTATGCCCTCCGACACCATGGACTATAGCCTTTCGCTTTTGCGTGATTTTCACCTTTTTTTTTAAATCCTCCGAAATCGTGAAAAACGACATACTATAGTATGCCCTCCGACACCATGGACTATAGCCTTTCGCTTTTGCGTGATTTTCACCTTTTTTTTTCAAATCCTCCGAAATCGTGAAAAACAACATACTATAGTATGCCTTCCGACACCATGGACTATAGCCTTTCGCTTTTGCGTGATTTTCACCTTTTTTTTAATCCTCCGAAATCGTGAAAAACGACATACTATAGTATGCCCTCCGACACCATGGACTATAGCCTTTCGCTTTTGCGTGATTTTCACCTTTTTTTTAAAATCCTCCGAAATCGTGAAAAACGACATACTATAGTATGCCCTCCGACACCATGGACTATAGCCTTTCGCTTTTGCGTGATTTTCACCTTTTTTTCAAATCCTCCGAAATCGTGAAAAACGACATACTATAGTATGCCCTCCGACACCATGGACTATAGCCTTTCGCTTTTGCGTGATTTTCACCTTTTTTTCAAATCCTCCGAAATCGTGAAAAACGACATACTATAGTATGCCCTCCGACACCATGGACTATAGCCTTTCGCTTTTGCGTGATTTTCACCTTTTTTTAAAAATCCTCCGAAATCGTGAAAAACGACATACTATAGTATGCCCTCCGACACCATGGACTATAGCCTTTCGCTTTTGCGTGATTTTCACCTTTTTTTTTTAAATCCTCCGAAATCGTGAAAAACGACATACTAGTATGCGGTCCGAGACCATGGACTATAGCCTTTCGCTTTTGCGTGATTTTCACCTTTTTTTTTAAATCCTCCGAAATCGTGAAAAACGACATACTATAGTATGCCCTCCGACACCATGGACTATAGCCTTTCGCTTTTGCGTGATTTTCACCTTTTTTTCAAATCCTCCGAAATCGTGAAAAACGACATACTATAGTATGCCCTCCGACACCATGGACTATAGCCTTTCGCATGGACTATAGCCTTTTCACCTTTTTTTTTTAAATCCTCCGAAATCGTGAAAAACGACATACTATAGTATGCCCTCCGACACCATGGACTATAGCCTTTCGCTTTTGCGTGATTTTCACCTTTTTTTCAAATCCTCCGAAATCGTGAAAAACGACATACTATAGTATGCCCTCCGACACCATGGACTATAGCCTTTCGCTTTTGCGTGATTTTCACCTTTTTTTTTAATCCTCCGAAATCGTGAAAAACGACATACTATAGTATGCCCTCCGACACCATGGACTATAGCCTTTTGCTTTTGCGTGATTTTCACCTTTTTTTTTTAAATCCTCCGAAATCGTTAAAAACGACATACTATAGTATGCTCTCCGACACCATGGACTATAGCCTTTCGCTTTTGCGTGATTTTCACCTTTTTTTTTCAAATCCTCCGAAATCGTGAAAAACAACATACTATAGTATGCCTTCCGACACCATGGACTATAGCCTTTCGCTTTTGCGTGATTTTCACCTTTTTTTCAAATCCTCCGAAATCGTGAAAAACGACATACTATAGTATGCCCTCCGACACCATGGACTATAGCCTTTCGCTTTTGCGTGATTTTCACCTTTTTTTCAAATCCTCCGAAATCGTGAAAAACGACATACTATAGTATGCCCTCCGACACCATGGACTATAGCCTTTCGCTTTTGCGTGATTTTCACCTTTTTTTCAAATCCTCCAAAATCGTGAAAAACGACATACTATAGTATGCCCTCCGACACCATGGACTATAGCCTTTCGCTTTTGCGTGATTTTCACTTTTTTTTCAAATCCTCCGAAATCGTGAAAAACGACATACTATAGTATGCCCTCCGACACCATGGACTATAGCCTTTCGCTTTTGCGTGATTTTCACCTTTTTTTTTTAAATCCTCCGAAATCGTGAAAAACGACATACTAGTATGCGGTCCGAGACCATGGACTATAGCCTTTCGCTTTTGCGTGATTTTCACCTTTTTTTTTTAAATCCTCCGAAATCGTGAAAAACGACATACTATAGTATGCCCTCCGACACCATGGACTATAGCCTTTCGCTTTTGCGTGATTTTCACCTTTTTTTCAAATCCTCCGAAATCGTGAAAAACGACATACTATAGTATGCCCTCCGACACCATGGACTATAGCCTTTCGCTTTTGCGTGATTTTCACCTTTTTTTTTTAAATCCTCCGAAATCGTGAAAAACCACATACTATAGTATGCCCTCCGACACCATGGACTATAGCCTTTCGCTTTTGCGTGATTTTCACCTTTTTTTTAAAAATCCTCCGAAATCATGAAAAACGACATACTATAGTATGCCCTCCGACACCATGGACTATAGCCTTTCGCTTTTGCGTGATTTTCACCTTTTTTTCAAATCCTCCAAAATCGTGAAAAACGACATACTATAGTATGCCCTCCGACACCATGGACTATAGCCTTTCGCTTTTGCGTGATTTTCACCTTTTTTTCAAATCCTACGAAATCGTGAAAAACGACATACTATAGTATGCCCTCCGACACCATGGACTATAGCCTTTCGCTTTTGCGTGATTTTCACCTTTTTTTTTCAAACCCTCCGAAATCGTGAAAAACAACATACTATAGTATGCCTTCCGACACCATGGACTATAGCCTTTCGCTTTTGCGTGATTTTCACCTTTTTTTTAATCCTCCGAAATCGTGAAAAACGACATACTATAGTATGCCCTCCGACACCATGGACTATAGCCTTTCGCTTTTGCGTGATTTTCACCTTTTTTTTTAAATCCTCCGAAATCGTGAAAAACGACATACTATAGTATGCCCTCCGACACCATGGACTATAGCCTTTCGCTTTTGCGTGATTTTCACCTTTTTTTTTCAAATCCTCCGAAATCGTGAAAAACAACATACTATAGTATGCCTTCCGACACCATGGACTATAGCCTTTCGCTTTTGCGTGATTTTCACCTTTTTTTTAATCCTCCGAAATCGTGAAAAACGACATACTATAGTATGCCCTCCGACACCATGGACTATAGCCTTTCGCTTTTGCGTGATTTTCACCTTTTTTTTAAAATCCTCCGAAATCGTGAAAAACGACATACTATAGTATGCCCTCCGACACCATGGACTATAGCCTTTCGCTTTTGCGTGATTTTCACCTTTTTTTCAAATCCTCCGAAATCGTGAAAAACGACATACTATAGTATGCCCTCCGACACCATGGACTATAGCCTTTCGCTTTTGCGTGATTTTCACCTTTTTTTCAAATCCTCCGAAATCGTGAAAAACGACATACTATAGTATGCCCTCCGACACCATGGACTATAGCCTTTCGCTTTTGCGTGATTTTCACCTTTTTTTAAAAATCCTCCGAAATCGTGAAAAACGACATACTATAGTATGCCCTCCGACACCATGGACTATAGCCTTTCGCTTTTGCGTGATTTTCACCTTTTTTTTTTAAATCCTCCGAAATCGTGAAAAACGACATACTAGTATGCGGTCCGAGACCATGGACTATAGCCTTTCGCTTTTGCGTGATTTTCACCTTTTTTTTTAAATCCTCCGAAATCGTGAAAAACGACATACTATAGTATGCCCTCCGACACCATGGACTATAGCCTTTCGCTTTTGCGTGATTTTCACCTTTTTTTCAAATCCTCCGAAATCGTGAAAAACGACATACTATAGTATGCCCTCCGACACCATGGACTATAGCCTTTCGCATGGACTATAGCCTTTTCACCTTTTTTTTTTAAATCCTCCGAAATCGTGAAAAACGACATACTATAGTATGCCCTCCGACACCATGGACTATAGCCTTTCGCTTTTGCGTGATTTTCACCTTTTTTTCAAATCCTCCGAAATCGTGAAAAACGACATACTATAGTATGCCCTCCGACACCATGGACTATAGCCTTTCGCTTTTGCGTGATTTTCACCTTTTTTTTTAATCCTCCGAAATCGTGAAAAACGACATACTATAGTATGCCCTCCGACACCATGGACTATAGCCTTTTGCTTTTGCGTGATTTTCACCTTTTTTTTTTAAATCCTCCGAAATCGTTAAAAACGACATACTATAGTATGCTCTCCGACACCATGGACTATAGCCTTTCGCTTTTGCGTGATTTTCACCTTTTTTTTTCAAATCCTCCGAAATCGTGAAAAACAACATACTATAGTATGCCTTCCGACACCATGGACTATAGCCTTTCGCTTTTGCGTGATTTTCACCTTTTTTTCAAATCCTCCGAAATCGTGAAAAACGACATACTATAGTATGCCCTCCGACACCATGGACTATAGCCTTTCGCTTTTGCGTGATTTTCACCTTTTTTTCAAATCCTCCGAAATCGTGAAAAACGACATACTATAGTATGCCCTCCGACACCATGGACTATAGCCTTTCGCTTTTGCGTGATTTTCACCTTTTTTTTTTAAATCCTCCGAAATCGTGAAAAACGACATACTAGTATGCGGTCCGAGACCATGGACTATAGCCTTTCGCTTTTGCGTGATTTTCACCTTTTTTTTTAAATCCTCCGAAATCGTGAAAAACGACATACTATAGTATGCCCTCCGACACCATGGACTATAGCCTTTCGCTTTTGCGTGATTTTCACCTTTTTTTTTCAAACCCTCCGAAATCGTGAAAAACAACATACTATAGTATGCCTTCCGACACCATGGACTATAGCCTTTCGCTTTTGCGTGATTTTCACCTTTTTTTTAATCCTCCGAAATCGTGAAAAACAACATACTATAGTATGCCTTCCGACACCATGGACTATAGCCTTTCGCTTTTGCGTGATTTTCACCTTTTTTTTAATCCTCCGAAATCGTGAAAAACGACATACTATAGTATGCCCTCCGACACCATGGACTATAGCCTTTCGCTTTTGCGTGATTTTCACCTTTTTTTTAAAATCCTCCGAAATCGTGAAAAACGACATACTATAGTATGCCCTCCGACACCATGGACTATAGCCTTTCGCTTTTGCGTGATTTTCACCTTTTTTTCAAATCCTCCGAAATCGTGAAAAACGACATACTATAGTATGCCCTCCGACACCATGGACTATAGCCTTTCGCTTTTGCGTGATTTTCACCTTTTTTTCAAATCCTCCGAAATCGTGAAAAACGACATACTATAGTATGCCCTCCGACACCATGGACTATAGCCTTTCGCTTTTGCGTGATTTTCACCTTTTTTTAAAAATCCTCCGAAATCGTGAAAAACGACATACTATAGTATGCCCTCCGACACCATGGACTATAGCCTTTCGCTTTTGCGTGATTTTCACCTTTTTTTTTTAAATCCTCCGAAATCGTGAAAAACGACATACTAGTATGCGGTCCGAGACCATGGACTATAGCCTTTCGCTTTTGCGTGATTTTCACCTTTTTTTTTAAATCCTCCGAAATCGTGAAAAACGACATACTATAGTATGCCCTCCGACACCATGGACTATAGCCTTTCGCTTTTGCGTGATTTTCACCTTTTTTTCAAATCCTCCGAAATCGTGAAAAACGACATACTATAGTATGCCCTCCGACACCATGGACTATAGCCTTTCGCATGGACTATAGCCTTTTCACCTTTTTTTTTTAAATCCTCCGAAATCGTGAAAAACGACATACTATAGTATGCCCTCCGACACCATGGACTATAGCCTTTCGCTTTTGCGTGATTTTCACCTTTTTTTCAAATCCTCCGAAATCGTGAAAAACGACATACTATAGTATGCCCTCCGACACCATGGACTATAGCCTTTCGCTTTTGCGTGATTTTCACCTTTTTTTTTAATCCTCCGAAATCGTGAAAAACGACATACTATAGTATGCCCTCCGACACCATGGACTATAGCCTTTTGCTTTTGCGTGATTTTCACCTTTTTTTTTTAAATCCTCCGAAATCGTTAAAAACGACATACTATAGTATGCTCTCCGACACCATGGACTATAGCCTTTCGCTTTTGCGTGATTTTCACCTTTTTTTTTCAAATCCTCCGAAATCGTGAAAAACAACATACTATAGTATGCCTTCCGACACCATGGACTATAGCCTTTCGCTTTTGCGTGATTTTCACCTTTTTTTCAAATCCTCCGAAATCGTGAAAAACGACATACTATAGTATGCCCTCCGACACCATGGACTATAGCCTTTCGCTTTTGCGTGATTTTCACCTTTTTTTCAAATCCTCCGAAATCGTGAAAAACGACATACTATAGTATGCCCTCCGACACCATGGACTATAGCCTTTCGCTTTTGCGTGATTTTCACCTTTTTTTCAAATCCTCCAAAATCGTGAAAAACGACATACTATAGTATGCCCTCCGACACCATGGACTATAGCCTTTCGCTTTTGCGTGATTTTCACTTTTTTTTCAAATCCTCCGAAATCGTGAAAAACGACATACTATAGTATGCCCTCCGACACCATGGACTATAGCCTTTCGCTTTTGCGTGATTTTCACCTTTTTTTTTTAAATCCTCCGAAATCGTGAAAAACGACATACTAGTATGCGGTCCGAGACCATGGACTATAGCCTTTCGCTTTTGCGTGATTTTCACCTTTTTTTTTTAAATCCTCCGAAATCGTGAAAAACGACATACTATAGTATGCCCTCCGACACCATGGACTATAGCCTTTCGCTTTTGCGTGATTTTCACCTTTTTTTCAAATCCTCCGAAATCGTGAAAAACGACATACTATAGTATGCCCTCCGACACCATGGACTATAGCCTTTCGCTTTTGCGTGATTTTCACCTTTTTTTTTTAAATCCTCCGAAATCGTGAAAAACCACATACTATAGTATGCCCTCCGACACCATGGACTATAGCCTTTCGCTTTTGCGTGATTTTCACCTTTTTTTTAAAAATCCTCCGAAATCATGAAAAACGACATACTATAGTATGCCCTCCGACACCATGGACTATAGCCTTTCGCTTTTGCGTGATTTTCACCTTTTTTTCAAATCCTCCAAAATCGTGAAAAACGACATACTATAGTATGCCCTCCGACACCATGGACTATAGCCTTTCGCTTTTGCGTGATTTTCACCTTTTTTTCAAATCCTACGAAATCGTGAAAAACGACATACTATAGTATGCCCTCCGACACCATGGACTATAGCCTTTCGCTTTTGCGTGATTTTCACCTTTTTTTCAAATCCTCTGAAATCGTGAAAAACGACATACTATAGTATGCCCTCCGACACCATGGACTATAGCCTTTCGCTTTTGCGTGATTTTCACCTTTTTTTTTAAATCCTCCGAAATCGTGAAAAACGACATACTAGTATGCGGTCCGAGACCATGGACTATAGCCTTTCGCTTTTGCGTGATTTTCACCTTTTTTTTTTAAATCCTCCGAAATCGTGAAAAACGACATACTATAGTATGCCCTCCGACACCATGGACTATAGCCTTTCGCTTTTGCGTGATTTTCACCTTTTTTTCAAATCCTCCGAAATCGTGAAAAACGACATACTATAGTATGCCCTCCGACACCATGGACTATAGCCTTTCGCTTTTGCGTGATTTTCACCTTTTTTTAAAAAATCCTCCGAAATCGTGAAAAACGACATACTATAGTATGCCCTCCGACACCATGGACTATAGCCTTTCGCTTTTGCGTGATTTTCACCTTTTTTTCAAATCCTCCAAAATCGTGAAAAACGACATACTATAGTATGCCCTCCGACACCATGGACTATAGCCTTTCGCTTTTGCGTGATTTTCACCTTTTTTTCAAATCCTACGAAATCGTGAAAAACGACATACTATAGTATGCCCTCCGACACCATGGACTATAGCCTTTCGCTTTTGCGTGATTTTCACCTTTTTTTCAAATCCTCTGAAATCGTGAAAAACGACATACTATAGTATGCCCTCCGACACCATGGACTATAGCCTTTCGCTTTTGCGTGATTTTCACCTTTTTTTCAAATCCTCCAAAATCGTGAAAAACGACATACTATAGTATGCCCTCCGACACCATGGACTATAGCCTTTCGCTTTTGCGTGATTTTCACCTCTTTTTCAAATCCTCCGAAATCGTGAAAAACGACATACTAGTATGCGGTCCGAGACCATGGACTATAGCCTTTCGCTTTTGCGTGATTTTCACCTTTTTTTCAAATCCTCCGAAATCGTGAAAAACGACATACTATAGTATGCCCTCCGACACCATGGACTATAGCCTTTCGCTTTTGCGTGATTTTCACCTTTTTTTCAAATCCTCCGAAATCGTGAAAAACGACATACTATAGTATGCCCTCCGACACCATGGACTATAGCCTTTCGCTTTTGCGTGATTTTCACCTTTTTTTCAAATCCTCCAAAATCGTGAAAAACGACATACTATAGTATGCCCTCCGACACCATGGACTATAGCCTTTCGCTTTTGCGTGATTTTCACTTTTTTTTCAAATCCTCCGAAATCGTGAAAAACGACATACTATAGTATGCCCTCCGACACCATGGACTATAGCCTTTCGCTTTTGCGTGATTTTCACCTTTTTTTTTTAAATCCTCCGAAATCGTGAAAAACGACATACTAGTATGCGGTCCGAGACCATGGACTATAGCCTTTCGCTTTTGCGTGATTTTCACCTTTTTTTTTTAAATCCTCCGAAATCGTGAAAAACGACATACTATAGTATGCCCTCCGACACCATGGACTATAGCCTTTCGCTTTTGCGTGATTTTCACCTTTTTTTCAAATCCTCCGAAATCGTGAAAAACGACATACTATAGTATGCCCTCCGACACCATGGACTATAGCCTTTCGCTTTTGCGTGATTTTCACCTTTTTTTTTTAAATCCTCCGAAATCGTGAAAAACCACATACTATAGTATGCCCTCCGACACCATGGACTATAGCCTTTCGCTTTTGCGTGATTTTCACATTTTTTTTAAAAATCCTCCGAAATCATGAAAAACGACATACTATAGTATGCCCTCCGACACCATGGACTATAGCCTTTCGCTTTTGCGTGATTTTCACCTTTTTTTCAAATCCTCCAAAATCGTGAAAAACGACATACTATAGTATGCCCTCCGACACCATGGACTATAGCCTTTCGCTTTTGCGTGATTTTCACCTTTTTTTCAAATCCTACGAAATCGTGAAAAACGACATACTATAGTATGCCCTCCGACACCATGGACTATAGCCTTTCGCTTTTGCGTGATTTTCACCTTTTTTTCAAATCCTCTGAAATCGTGAAAAACGACATACTATAGTATGCCCTCCGACACCATGGACTATAGCCTTTCGCTTTTGCGTGATTTTCACCTTTTTTTTAAATCCTCCGAAATCGTGAAAAACGACATACTAGTATGCGGTCCGAGACCATGGACTATAGCCTTTCGCTTTTGCGTGATTTTCACCTTTTTTTTTTAAATCCTCCGAAATCGTGAAAAACGACATACTATAGTATGCCCTCCGACACCATGGACTATAGCCTTTCGCTTTTGCGTGATTTTCACCTTTTTTTCAAATCCTCCGAAATCGTGAAAAACGACATACTATAGTATGCCCTCCGACACCATGGACTATAGCCTTTCGCTTTTGCGTGATTTTCACCTTTTTTTAAAAAATCCTCCGAAATCGTGAAAAACGACATACTATAGTATGCCCTCCGACACCATGGACTATAGCCTTTCGCTTTTGCGTGATTTTCACCTTTTTTTCAAATCCTCCAAAATCGTGAAAAACGACATACTATAGTATGCCCTCCGACACCATGGACTATAGCCTTTCGCTTTTGCGTGATTTTCACCTTTTTTTCAAATCCTACGAAATCGTGAAAAACGACATACTATAGTATGCCCTCCGACACCATGGACTATAGCCTTTCGCTTTTGCGTGATTTTCACCTTTTTTTCAAATCCTCTGAAATCGTGAAAAACGACATACTATAGTATGCCCTCCGACACCATGGACTATAGCCTTTCGCTTTTGCGTGATTTTCACCTTTTTTTCAAATCCTCCAAAATCGTGAAAAACGACATACTATAGTATGCCCTCCGACACCATGGACTATAGCCTTTCGCTTTTGCGTGATTTTCACCTCTTTTTCAAATCCTCCGAAATCGTGAAAAACGACATACTAGTATGCGGTCCGAGACCATGGACTATAGCCTTTCGCTTTTGCGTGATTTTCACCTTTTTTTTTAAATCCTCCGAAATCGTGAAAAACGACATACTATAGTATCCCCTCCGACACCATGGACTATAGCCTTTCGCTTTTGCGTGATTTTCACCTTTTTTTTTTAAATCCTCCGAAATCGTGAAAAACGACATACTATAGTATCTCCTCCGACACGCCTTTCGCTTTTGCGTGATTTTCACCTTTTTTTTTTAAATCCTCCGAAATCGTGAAAAACGACATACTAGTATGCGGTCCGAGACCATGGACTATAGCCTTTCGCTTTTGCGTGATTTTCACCTTTTTTTTTAAAAATCCTCCGAAATCGTGAAAAACGACATACTATAGTATGCCCTCCGACACCATGGACTATAGCCTTTCGCTTTTGCGTGATTTTCACCTTTTTTTCAAATCCTCCGAAATCGTGAAAAACGACATACTATAGTATGCCCTCCGACACCATGGACTATAGCCTTTCGCTTTTGCGTGATTTTCACCTTTTTTTTTTAATCCTCCGAAATCGTGAAAAACGACATACTATAGTATGCCCTCCGACACCATGGACTATAGCCTTTTGCTTTTGCGTGATTTTCACCTTTTTTTTAAATCCTCCGAAATCGTTAAAAACGACATACTATAGTATGCTCTCCGACACCATGGACTATAGCCTTTCGCTTTTGCGTGATTTTCACCTTTTTTTCAAATCCTCCGAAATCGTGAAAAACGACATACTATAGTATGCCCTCCGACACCATGGACTATAGCCTTTCGCTTTTGCATGATTTTCACCTTTTTTTTTAAATCCTCCGAAATCGTGAAAAACCACATACTATAGTATGCCCTCCGACACCATGGACTATAGCCTTTCGCTTTTGCGTGATTTTCACCTTTTTTTTTTAAATCCTCCGAAATCGTGAAAAACGACATACTATAGTATGCCCTCCGACACCATGGACTATAACCTTTCACTTTTGCGTGATTTTCACCTTTTTTTTTTAAATCCTCCGAAATCGTGAAAAACGACATACTAGTATGCGGTCCGAGACCATGGACTATAGCCTTTCGCTTTTGCGTGATTTTCACCTTTTTTTTTTAATCCTCCGAAATCGTGAAAAACGACATACTATAGTATGCCCTCCGACACCATGGACTATAGCCTTTCGCTTTTGCGTGATTTTCACCTTTTTTTTTTAATCCTCCGAAATCGTGAAAAACCACATACTATAGTATGCCCTCCGACACCATGGACTATAGCCTTTCGCTTTTGCGTGATTTTCACCTTTTTTTCAAATCCTCCGAAATCGTGAAAAACGACATACTATAGTATGCCCTCCGACACCATGGACTATAGCCTTTCGCTTTTGCGTGATTTTCACCTTTTTTTCAAATCCTCCAAAATCGTGAAAAACGACATACTATAGTATGCCCTCCGACACCATGGACTATAGCCTTTCGCTTTTGCGTGATTTTCACTTTTTTTTCAAATCCTCCGAAATCGTGAAAAACGACATACTATAGTATGCCCTCCGACACCATGGACTATAGCCTTTCGCTTTTGCGTGATTTTCACCTTTTTTTTTTAAATCCTCCGAAATCGTGAAAAACGACATACTAGTATGCGGTCCGAGACCATGGACTATAGCCTTTCGCTTTTGCGTGATTTTCACCTTTTTTTTTTAAATCCTCCGAAATCGTGAAAAACGACATACTATAGTATGCCCTCCGACACCATGGACTATAGCCTTTCGCTTTTGCGTGATTTTCACCTTTTTTTCAAATCCTCCGAAATCGTGAAAAACGACATACTATAGTATGCCCTCCGACACCATGGACTATAGCCTTTCGCTTTTGCGTGATTTTCACCTTTTTTTTTTAAATCCTCCGAAATCGTGAAAAACCACATACTATAGTATGCCCTCCGACACCATGGACTATAGCCTTTCGCTTTTGCGTGATTTTCACCTTTTTTTTAAAAATCCTCCGAAATCGTGAAAAACGACATACTATAGTATGCCCTCCGACACCATGGACTATAGCCTTTCGCTTTTGCGTGATTTTCACCTTTTTTTCAAATCCTCCAAAATCGTGAAAAACGACATACTATAGTATGCCCTCCGACACCATGGACTATAGCCTTTCGCTTTTGCGTGATTTTCACCTTTTTTTCAAATCCTACGAAATCGTGAAAAACGACATACTATAGTATGCCCTCCGACACCATGGACTATAGCCTTTCGCTTTTGCGTGATTTTCACCTTTTTTTCAAATCCTCTGAAATCGTGAAAAACGACATACTATAGTATGCCCTCCGACACCATGGACTATAGCCTTTCGCTTTTGCGTGATTTTCACCTTTTTTTTTAAATCCTCCGAAATCGTGAAAAACGACATACTAGTATGCGGTCCGAGACCATGGACTATAGCCTTTCGCTTTTGCGTGATTTTCACCTTTTTTTTTTAAATCCTCCGAAATCGTGAAAAACGACATACTATAGTATGCCCTCCGACACCATGGACTATAGCCTTTCGCTTTTGCGTGATTTTCACCTTTTTTTCAAATCCTCCGAAATCGTGAAAAACGACATACTATAGTATGCCCTCCGACACCATGGACTATAGCCTTTCGCTTTTGCGTGATTTTCACCTTTTTTTTTTAAATCCTCCGAAATCGTGAAAAACCACATACTATAGTATGCCCTCCGACACCATGGACTATAGCCTTTCGCTTTTGCGTGATTTTCACCTTTTTTTTAAAAATCCTCCGAAATCGTGAAAAACGACATACTATAGTATGCCCTCCGACACCATGGACTATAGCCTTTCGCTTTTGCGTGATTTTCACCTTTTTTTCAAATCCTCCAAAATCGTGAAAAACGACATACTATAGTATGCCCTCCGACACCATGGACTATAGCCTTTCGCTTTTGCGTGATTTTCACCTTTTTTTCAAATCCTACGAAATCGTGAAAAACGACATACTATAGTATGCCCTCCGACACCATGGACTATAGCCTTTCGCTTTTGCGTGATTTTCACCTTTTTTTCAAATCCTCTGAAATCGTGAAAAACGACATACTATAGTATGCCCTCCGACACCATGGACTATAGCCTTTCGCTTTTGCGTGATTTTCACCTTTTTTTCAAATCCTCCAAAATCGTGAAAAACGACATACTATAGTATGCCCTCCGACACCATGGACTATAGCCTTTCGCTTTTGCGTGATTTTCACCTCTTTTTCAAATCCTCCGAAATCGTGAAAAACGACATACTAGTATGCGGTCCGAGACCATGGACTATAGCCTTTCGCTTTTGCGTGATTTTCACCTTTTTTTTTAAATCCTCCGAAATCGTGAAAAACGACATACTATAGTATCCCCTCCGACACCATGGACTATAGCCTTTCGCTTTTGCGTGATTTTCACCTTTTTTTTTTAAATCCTCCGAAATCGTGAAAAACGACATACTATAGTATCTCCTCCGACACGCCTTTCGCTTTTGCGTGATTTTCACCTTTTTTTTTTAAATCCTCCGAAATCGTGAAAAACGACATACTATAGTATGCCCTCCGACACCATGGACTATAGCCTTTCGCTTTTGCGTGATTTTCACCTTTTTTTCAAATCCTCCGAAATCGTGAAAAACGACATACTATAGTATGCCCTCCGACACCATGGACTATAGCCTTTCGCTTTTGCGTGATTTTCACCTTTTTTTTTTAATCCTCCGAAATCGTGAAAAACGACATACTATAGTATGCCCTCCGACACCATGGACTATAGCCTTTTGCTTTTGCGTGATTTTCACCTTTTTTTTAAATCCTCCGAAATCGTTAAAAACGACATACTATAGTATGCTCTCCGACACCATGGACTATAGCCTTTCGCTTTTGCGTGATTTTCACCTTTTTTTCAAATCCTCCGAAATCGTGAAAAACGACATACTATAGTATGCCCTCCGACACCATGGACTATAGCCTTTCGCTTTTGCATGATTTTCACCTTTTTTTTTAAATCCTCCGAAATCGTGAAAAACCACATACTATAGTATGCCCTCCGACACCATGGACTATAGCCTTTCGCTTTTGCGTGATTTTCACCTTTTTTTTTTAAATCCTCCGAAATCGTGAAAAACGACATACTATAGTATGCCCTCCGACACCATGGACTATAACCTTTCACTTTTGCGTGATTTTCACCTTTTTTTTTTAAATCCTCCGAAATCGTGAAAAACGACATACTAGTATGCGGTCCGAGACCATGGACTATAGCCTTTCGCTTTTGCGTGATTTTCACCTTTTTTTTTTAATCCTCCGAAATCGTGAAAAACGACATACTATAGTATGCCCTCCGACACCATGGACTATAGCCTTTCGCTTTTGCGTGATTTTCACCTTTTTTTTTTAATCCTCCGAAATCGTGAAAAACCACATACTATAGTATGCCCTCCGACACCATGGACTATAGCCTTTCGCTTTTGCGTGATTTTCACCTTTTTTTTTTAAATCCTCCGAAATCGTGAAAAACGACATACTATAGTATGCCCTCCGACACCATGGACTATAGCCTTTCGCTTTTGCGTGATTTTCACTTTTTTTTTTAAAATCCTCCGAAATCGTGAAAAACGACATACTAGTATGCGGTCCGAGACCATGGACTATAGCCTTTCGCTTTTGCGTGATTTTCACCTTTTTTTTTAAATCCTCCGAAATCGTGAAAAACGACATACTATAGTATGCCCTCCGACACCATGGACTATAGCCTTTCGCTTTTGCGTGATTTTCACCTTTTTTTAAAATCCTCCGAAATCGTGAAAAACGACATACTAGTATGCGGTCCGAGACCATGGACTATAGCCTTTCGCTTTTGCGTGATTTTCACCTTTTTTTTTTTATCCTCCGAAATCGTGAAAAACCACATACTATAGTATGCCCTCCGACACCATGGACTATAGCCTTTTGCTTTTGCGTGATTTTCACCTTTTTTTTAAATCCTCCGAAATCGTTAAAAACGACATACTATAGTATGCTCTCCGACACCATGGACTATAGCCTTTCGCTTTTGCGTGATTTTCACCTTTTTTTCAAATCCTCCGAAATCGTGAAAAACGACATACTATAGTATGCCCTCCGACACCATGGACTATAGCCTTTCGCTTTTGCATGATTTTCACCTTTTTTTTTAAATCCTCCGAAATCGTGAAAAACCACATACTATAGTATGCCCTCCGACACCATGGACTATAGCCTTTCGCTTTTGCGTGATTTTCACCTTTTTTTTTTAAATCCTCCGAAATCGTGAAAAACGACATACTATAGTATGCCCTCCGACACCATGGACTATAACCTTTCACTTTTGCGTGATTTTCACCTTTTTTTTTTAAATCCTCCGAAATCGTGAAAAACGACATACTAGTATGCGGTCCGAGACCATGGACTATAGCCTTTCGCTTTTGCGTGATTTTCACCTTTTTTTTTTAATCCTCCGAAATCGTGAAAAACGACATACTATAGTATGCCCTCCGACACCATGGACTATAGCCTTTCGCTTTTGCGTGATTTTCACCTTTTTTTTTTAATCCTCCGAAATCGTGAAAAACCACATACTATAGTATGCCCTCCGACACCATGGACTATAGCCTTTCGCTTTTGCGTGATTTTCACCTTTTTTTCAAATCCTCCGAAATCGTGAAAAACGACATACTATAGTATGCCCTCCGACACCATGGACTATAGCCTTTCGCTTTTGCGTGATTTTCACCTTTTTTTCAAATCCTCCAAAATCGTGAAAAACGACATACTATAGTATGCCCTCCGACACCATGGACTATAGCCTTTCGCTTTTGCGTGATTTTCACTTTTTTTTCAAATCCTCCGAAATCGTGAAAAACGACATACTATAGTATGCCCTCCGACACCATGGACTATAGCCTTTCGCTTTTGCGTGATTTTCACCTTTTTTTTTTAAATCCTCCGAAATCGTGAAAAACGACATACTAGTATGCGGTCCGAGACCATGGACTATAGCCTTTCGCTTTTGCGTGATTTTCACCTTTTTTTTTTAAATCCTCCGAAATCGTGAAAAACGACATACTATAGTATGCCCTCCGACACCATGGACTATAGCCTTTCGCTTTTGCGTGATTTTCACCTTTTTTTCAAATCCTCCGAAATCGTGAAAAACGACATACTATAGTATGCCCTCCGACACCATGGACTATAGCCTTTCGCTTTTGCGTGATTTTCACCTTTTTTTTTTAAATCCTCCGAAATCGTGAAAAACCACATACTATAGTATGCCCTCCGACACCATGGACTATAGCCTTTCGCTTTTGCGTGATTTTCACCTTTTTTTTTAAAAATCCTCCGAAATCGTGAAAAACGACATACTATAGTATGCCCTCCGACACCATGGACTATAGCCTTTCGCTTTTGCGTGATTTTCACCTTTTTTTCAAATCCTCCAAAATCGTGAAAAACGACATACTATAGTATGCCCTCCGACACCATGGACTATAGCCTTTCGCTTTTGCGTGATTTTCACCTTTTTTTCAAATCCTACGAAATCGTGAAAAACGACATACTATAGTATGCCCTCCGACACCATGGACTATAGCCTTTCGCTTTTGCGTGATTTTCACCTTTTTTTCAAATCCTCTGAAATCGTGAAAAACGACATACTATAGTATGCCCTCCGACACCATGGACTATAGCCTTTCGCTTTTGCGTGATTTTCACCTTTTTTTTTAAATCCTCCGAAATCGTGAAAAACGACATACTAGTATGCGGTCCGAGACCATGGACTATAGCCTTTCGCTTTTGCGTGATTTTCACCTTTTTTTTTTAAATCCTCCGAAATCGTGAAAAACGACATACTATAGTATGCCCTCCGACACCATGGACTATAGCCTTTCGCTTTTGCGTGATTTTCACCTTTTTTTCAAATCCTCCGAAATCGTGAAAAACGACATACTATAGTATGCCCTCCGACACCATGGACTATAGCCTTTCGCTTTTGCGTGATTTTCACCTTTTTTTTTTAAATCCTCCGAAATCGTGAAAAACCACATACTATAGTATGCCCTCCGACACCATGGACTATAGCCTTTCGCTTTTGCGTGATTTTCACCTTTTTTTAAAAAATCCTCCGAAATCGTGAAAAACGACATACTATAGTATGCCCTCCGACACCATGGACTATAGCCTTTCGCTTTTGCGTGATTTTCACCTTTTTTTCAAATCCTCCAAAATCGTGAAAAACGACATACTATAGTATGCCCTCCGACACCATGGACTATAGCCTTTCGCTTTTGCGTGATTTTCACCTTTTTTTCAAATCCTACGAAATCGTGAAAAACGACATACTATAGTATGCCCTCCGACACCATGGACTATAGCCTTTCGCTTTTGCGTGATTTTCACCTTTTTTTCAAATCCTCTGAAATCGTGAAAAACGACATACTATAGTATGCCCTCCGACACCATGGACTATAGCCTTTCGCTTTTGCGTGATTTTCACCTTTTTTTCAAATCCTCCAAAATCGTGAAAAACGACATACTATAGTATGCCCTCCGACACCATGGACTATAGCCTTTCGCTTTTGCGTGATTTTCACCTCTTTTTCAAATCCTCCGAAATCGTGAAAAACGACATACTAGTATGCGGTCCGAGACCATGGACTATAGCCTTTCGCTTTTGCGTGATTTTCACCTTTTTTTTTAAATCCTCCGAAATCGTGAAAAACGACATACTATAGTATCCCCTCCGACACCATGGACTATAGCCTTTCGCTTTTGCGTGATTTTCACCTTTTTTTTTTTAAATCCTCCGAAATCGTGAAAAACGACATACTATAGTATCTCCTCCGACACGCCTTTCGCTTTTGCGTGATTTTCACCTTTTTTTTTTAAATCCTCCGAAATCGTGAAAAACGACATACTATAGTATGCCCTCCGACACCATGGACTATAGCCTTTCGCTTTTGCGTGATTTTCACCTTTTTTTCAAATCCTCCGAAATCGTGAAAAACGACATACTATAGTATGCCCTCCGACACCATGGACTATAGCCTTTCGCTTTTGCGTGATTTTCACCTTTTTTTTTTAATCCTCCGAAATCGTGAAAAACGACATACTATAGTATGCCCTCCGACACCATGGACTATAGCCTTTTGCTTTTGCGTGATTTTCACCTTTTTTTTAAATCCTCCGAAATCGTTAAAAACGACATACTATAGTATGCTCTCCGACACCATGGACTATAGCCTTTCGCTTTTGCGTGATTTTCACCTTTTTTTCAAATCCTCCGAAATCGTGAAAAACGACATACTATAGTATGCCCTCCGACACCATGGACTATAGCCTTTCGCTTTTGCATGATTTTCACCTTTTTTTTTAAATCCTCCGAAATCGTGAAAAACCACATACTATAGTATGCCCTCCGACACCATGGACTATAGCCTTTCGCTTTTGCGTGATTTTCACCTTTTTTTTTTAAATCCTCCGAAATCGTGAAAAACGACATACTATAGTATGCCCTCCGACACCATGGACTATAACCTTTCACTTTTGCGTGATTTTCACCTTTTTTTTTTAAATCCTCCGAAATCGTGAAAAACGACATACTAGTATGCGGTCCGAGACCATGGACTATAGCCTTTCGCTTTTGCGTGATTTTCACCTTTTTTTTTTAATCCTCCGAAATCGTGAAAAACGACATACTATAGTATGCCCTCCGACACCATGGACTATAGCCTTTCGCTTTTGCGTGATTTTCACCTTTTTTTTTTAATCCTCCGAAATCGTGAAAAACCACATACTATAGTATGCCCTCCGACACCATGGACTATAGCCTTTCGCTTTTGCGTGATTTTCACCTTTTTTTTTTAAATCCTCCGAAATCGTGAAAAACGACATACTATAGTATGCCCTCCGACACCATGGACTATAGCCTTTCGCTTTTGCGTGATTTTCACTTTTTTTTTTAAAATCCTCCGAAATCGTGAAAAACGACATACTAGTATGCGGTCCGAGACCATGGACTATAGCCTTTCGCTTTTGCGTGATTTTCACCTTTTTTTTTAAATCCTCCGAAATCGTGAAAAACGACATACTATAGTATGCCCTCCGACACCATGGACTATAGCCTTTCGCTTTTGCGTGATTTTCACCTTTTTTTAAAATCCTCCGAAATCGTGAAAAACGACATACTAGTATGCGGTCCGAGACCATGGACTATAGCCTTTCGCTTTTGCGTGATTTTCACCTTTTTTTTTTTATCCTCCGAAATCGTGAAAAACCACATACTATAGTATGCCCTCCGACACCATGGACTATAGCCTTTCGCTTTTGCGTGATTTTCACCTTTTTTTTTAAATCCTCCGAAATCGTGAAAAACGACATACTATAGTATGCCCTCCGACACCATGGACTATAGCCTTTCGCTTTTGCGTGATTTTCACCTTTTTTTCAAATCCTCCGAAATCGTGAAAAACGACATACTATAGTATGCCCTCCGACACCATGGACTATAGCCTTTCGCTTTTGCGTGATTTTCACCTTTTTTTTAAATCCTCCGAAATCGTTTAAAACGACATACTATAGTATGCTCTCCGACACCATGGACTATAGCCTTTCGCTTTTGCGTGATTTTCACCTTTTTTTCAAATCCTCCGAAATCGTGAAAAACGACATACTATAGTATGCCCTCCGACACCATGGACTATAGCCTTTCGCTTTTGCGTGATTTTCACCTTTTTTTTTTTATCCTCCGAAATCGTGAAAAACCACATACTATAGTATGCCCTCCGACACCATGGACTATAGCCTTTCGCTTTTGCGTGATTTTCACCTTTTTTTTTAAATCCTCCGAAATCGTGAAAAACGACATACTATAGTATGCCCTCCGACACCATGGACTATAGCCTTTCGCTTTTGCGTGATTTTCACCTTTTTTTTAAATCCTCCGAAATCGTTAAAAACGACATACTATAGTATGCTCTCCGACACCATGGACTATAGCCTTTCGCTTTTGCGTGATTTTCACCTTTTTTTCAAATCCTCCGAAATCGTGAAAAACGACATACTATAGTATGCCCTCCGACACCATGGACTATAGCCTTTCGCTTTTGCATGATTTTCACCTTTTTTTTTAAATCCTCCGAAATCGTGAAAAACCACATACTATAGTATGCCCTCCGACACCATGGACTATAGCCTTTCGCTTTTGCGTGATTTTCACCTTTTTTTTTTAAATCCTCCGAAATCGTGAAAAACGACATACTATAGTATGCCCTCCGACACCATGGACTATAACCTTTCACTTTTGCGTGATTTTCACCTTTTTTTTTTAAATCCTCCGAAATCGTGAAAAACGACATACTAGTATGCGGTCCGAGACCATGGACTATAGCCTTTCGCTTTTGCGTGATTTTCACCTTTTTTTTTTAATCCTCCGAAATCGTGAAAAACGACATACTATAGTATGCCCTCCGACACCATGGACTATAGCCTTTCGCTTTTGCGTGATTTTCACCTTTTTTTTTTAATCCTCCGAAATCGTGAAAAACCACATACTATAGTATGCCCTCCGACACCATGGACTATAGCCTTTCGCTTTTGCGTGATTTTCACCTTTTTTTTTTAAATCCTCCGAAATCGTGAAAAACGACATACTATAGTATGCCCTCCGACACCATGGACTATAGCCTTTCGCTTTTGCGTGATTTTCACTTTTTTTTTTAAAATCCTCCGAAATCGTGAAAAACGACATACTAGTATGCGGTCCGAGACCATGGACTATAGCCTTTCGCTTTTGCGTGATTTTCACCTTTTTTTTTAAATCCTCCGAAATCGTGAAAAACGACATACTATAGTATGCCCTCCGACACCATGGACTATAGCCTTTCGCTTTTGCGTGATTTTCACCTTTTTTTAAAATCCTCCGAAATCGTGAAAAACGACATACTAGTATGCGGTCCGAGACCATGGACTATAGCCTTTCGCTTTTGCGTGATTTTCACCTTTTTTTTTTTATCCTCCGAAATCGTGAAAAACCACATACTATAGTATGCCCTCCGACACCATGGACTATAGCCTTTCGCTTTTGCGTGATTTTCACCTTTTTTTTTAAATCCTCCGAAATCGTGAAAAACGACATACTATAGTATGCCCTCCGACACCATGGACTATAGCCTTTCGCTTTTGCGTGATTTTCACCTTTTTTTCAAATCCTCCGAAATCGTGAAAAACGACATACTATAGTATGCCCTCCGACACCATGGACTATAGCCTTTCGCTTTTGCGTGATTTTCACCTTTTTTTTAAATCCTCCGAAATCGTTTAAAACGACATACTATAGTATGCTCTCCGACACCATGGACTATAGCCTTTCGCTTTTGCGTGATTTTCACCTTTTTTTCAAATCCTCCGAAATCGTGAAAAACGACATACTATAGTATGCCCTCCGACACCATGGACTATAGCCTTTCGCTTTTGCGTGATTTTCACCTTTTTTTTTTTATCCTCCGAAATCGTGAAAAACCACATACTATAGTATGCCCTCCGACACCATGGACTATAGCCTTTCGCTTTTGCGTGATTTTCACCTTTTTTTTTAAATCCTCCGAAATCGTGAAAAACGACATACTATAGTATGCCCTCCGACACCATGGACTATAGCCTTTCGCTTTTGCGTGATTTTCACCTTTTTTTTTTTATCCTCCGAAATCGTGAAAAACCACATACTATAGTATGCCCTCCGACACCATGGACTATAGCCTTTCGCTTTTGCGTGATTTTCACCTTTTTTTTTAAATCCTCCGAAATCGTGAAAAACGACATACTATAGTATGCCCTCCGACACCATGGACTATAGCCTTTCGCTTTTGCGTGATTTTCACCTTTTTTTCAAATCCTCCGAAATCGTGAAAAACGACATACTATAGTATGCCCTCCGACACCATGGACTATAGCCTTTCGCTTTTGCGTGATTTTCACCTTTTTTTTAAATCCTCCGAAATCGTTAAAAACGACATACTATAGTATGCTCTCCGACACCATGGACTATAGCCTTTCGCTTTTGCGTGATTTTCACCTTTTTTTCAAATCCTCCGAAATCGTGAAAAACGACATACTATAGTATGCCCTCCGACACCATGGACTATAGCCTTTCGCTTTTGCGTGATTTTCACCTTTTTTTTTTTATCCTCCGAAATCGTGAAAAACCACATACTATAGTATGCCCTCCGACACCATGGACTATAGCCTTTCGCCTTTGCGTGGTTTTCACCTTTTTTTTTAAATCCTCCGAAATCGTGAAAAACGACATACTAGTATGTGGTCCGAGACCATGGACTATAGCCTTTCGCTTTTGCGTGATTTTCACCTTTTTTTTTTTAAATCCTCCGAAATCGTGAAAAACGACATACTATAGTATGCCCTCCGACACCATGGACTATAGCCTTTTGCTTTTGCGTGATTTTCACCTTTTTTTTTAAATCCTCCGAAATCGTTAAAAACGACATACTATAGTATGCTCTCCGACACCATGGACTATAGCCTTTCGCTTTTGCGTGATTTTCACCTTTTTTTCAAATCCTCCGAAATCGTGAAAAACGACATACTATAGTATGCCCTCCGACACCATGGACTATAGCCTTTCGCTTTTGCGTGATTTTCACCTTTTTTTTTTTATCCTCCGAAATCGTGAAAAACCACATACTATAGTATGCCCTCCGACACCATGGACTATAGCCTTTCGCTTTTGCGTGATTTTCACCTTTTTTTTTAAATCCTCCGAAATCGTGAAAAACGACATACTATAGTATGCCCTCCGACACCATGGACTATAGCCTTTCGCTTTTGCGTGATTTTCACCTTTTTTTTTTATCCTCCGAAATCGTGAAAAACCACATACTATAGTATGCCCTCCGACACCATGGACTATAGCCTTTCGCTTTTGCGTGATTTTCACCTTTTTTTTTAAATCCTCCGAAATCGTGAAAAACGACATACTATAGTATGCCCTCCGACACCATGGACTATAGCCTTTCGCTTTTGCGTGATTTTCACCTTTTTTTCAAATCCTCCGAAATCGTGAAAAACGACATACTATAGTATGCCCTCCGACACCATGGACTATAGCCTTTCGCTTTTGCGTGATTTTCACCTTTTTTTTAAATCCTCCGAAATCGTTAAAAACGACATACTATAGTATGCTCTCCGACACCATGGACTATAGCCTTTCGCTTTTGCGTGATTTTCACCTTTTTTTCAAATCCTCCGAAATCGTGAAAAACGACATACTATAGTATGCCCTCCGACACCATGGACTATAGCCTTTCGCTTTTGCGTGATTTTCACCTTTTTTTTTTTATCCTCCGAAATCGTGAAAAACCACATACTATAGTATGCCCTCCGACACCATGGACTATAGCCTTTCGCCTTTGCGTGATTTTCACCTTTTTTTTTAAATCCTCCGAAATCGTGAAAAACGACATACTAGTATGCGGTCCGAGACCATGGACTATAGCCTTTCGCTTTTGCGTGATTTTCACCTTTTTTTTTTAAATCCTCCGAAATCGTGAAAAACGTCATACTATAGTATGCCCTCCGACACCATGGACTATAGCCTTTTGCTTTTGCGTGATTTTCACCTTTTTTTTAAAATCCTCCGAAATCGTTAAAAACGACATACTATAGTATGCTCTCCGACACCATGGACTATAGCCTTTCGCTTTTGCGTGATTTTCACCTTTTTTTCAAATCCTCCGAAATCGTGAAAAACGACATACTATAGTATGCCCTCCGACACCATGGACTATAGCCTTTCGCTTTTGCGTGATTTTCACCTTTTTTTTTAAATCCTCCGAAATCGTGAAAAACCACATACTATAGTATGGTCTCCGACACCATGGACTATAGCCTTTCGCTTTTGCGTGATTTTCACCTTTTTTTCAAATCCTCCGAAATCCTGAAAAACGACATACTATAGTATGCCCTCCGACACCATGGACTATAGCCTTTCGCTTTTGCGTGATTTTCACCTTTTTTTTTAAATCCTCCGAAATCGTGAAAAACCACATACTATAGTATGCCTTCCGACACCATGGACTATAGCCTTTCGCTTTTGCGTGATTTTCACCTTTTTTTTTTAAATCCTCCGAAATCGTGAAAAACGACATACTATAGTATGCCCTCCGACACCATGGACTATAACCTTTCGCTTTTGCGTGATTTTCACCTTTTTTTTTTAAATCCTCCGAAATCGTGAAAAACGACATACTAGTATGCGGTCCGAGACCATGGACTATAGCCTTTCGCTTTTGCGTGATTTTCACCTTTTTTTTTAAATCCTCCGAAATCGTGAAAAACGACATACTATAGTATGCCCTCCGACACCATGGACTATAGCCTTTCGCTTTTGCGTGATTTTCACCTTTTTTTTTTAATCCTCCGAAATCGTGAAAAACCACATACTATAGTATGCCCTCCGACACCATGGACTATAGCCTTTCGCTTTTGCGTGATTTTCACCTTTTTTTCAAATCCTCCGAAATCGTGAAAAACGACATACTATAGTATGCCCTCCGACACCATGGACTATAGCCTTTCGCTTTTGCGTGATTTTCACCTTTTTTTTTTAAATCCTCCGAAATCGTGAAAAACCACATACTATAGTATGCCCTCCGACACCATGGACTATAGCCTTTCGCTTTTGCGTGATTTTCACCTTTTTTTCAAATCCTCCGAAATCGTGAAAAACGACATACTATAGTATGCCCTCCGACACCATGGACTATAGCCTTTCGCTTTTGCGTGATTTTCACCTTTTTTTTTAAATCCTCCGAAATCGTGAAAAACCACATACTATAGTATGCCCTCCGACACCATGGACTATAGCCTTTCGCTTTTGCGTGATTTTCACCTTTTTTTTTTAAATCCTCCGAAATCGTGAAAAACGACATACTATAGTATGCCCTCCGACACCATGGACTATAACCTTTCGCTTTTGCGTGATTTTCACCTTTTTTTTTTAAATCCTCCGAAATCGTGAAAAACGACATACTAGTATGCGGTCCGAGACCATGGACTATAGCCTTTCGCTTTTGCGTGATATTCACCTTTTTTTTTAAATCCTCCGAAATCGTGAAAAACGACATACTATAGTATGCCCTCCGACACCATGGACTATAGCCTTTCGCTTTTGCGTGATTTTCACCTTTTTTTTTTAATCCTCCGAAATCGTGAAAAACCACATACTATAGTATGCCCTCCGACACCATGGACTATAGCCTTTCGCTTTTGCGTGATTTTCACCTTTTTTTTTTAAATCCTCCGAAATCGTGAAAAACGACATACTATAGTATGCCCTCCGACACCATGGACTATAGCCTTTCGCTTTTGCGTGATTTTCACTTTTTTTTAAAAAATCCTCCGAAATCGTGAAAAACGACATACTAGTATGCGGTCCGAGACCATCGACTATAGCCTTTCGCTTTTGCGTGATTTTCACCTTTTTTTCAAATCCTCCGAAATCGTGAAAAACGACATACTATAGTATGCCCTCCGACACCATGGACTATAGCCTTTCGCTTTTGCGTGATTTTCACCTTTTTTTTTAATCCTCCGAAATCGTGAAAAACGACATCCTATAGTATGCTCTCCGACACCATGGACTATAGCCTTTCGCTTTTGCGTGATTTTCACCTTTTTTTCAAATCCTCCGAAATCGTGAAAAACGACATACTATAGTATGCCCTCCGACACCATGGACTATAGCCTTTCGCTTTTGCGTGATTTTCACCTTTTTTTTTAAATCCTCCGAAATCGTGAAAAACCACATACTATAGTATGCCCTCCGACACCATGGACTATAGCCTTTCGCTTTTGCGTGATTTTCACCTTTTTTTTTAAAATCCTCCGAAATCGTGAAAAACGACATACTATAGTATGCCCTCCGACACCATGGACTATAACCTTTCGCTTTTGCGTGATTTTCACCTTTTTTTTTTAAATCCTCCGAAATCGTGAAAAACGACATACTAGTATGCGGTCCGAGACCATGGACTATAGCCTTTCGCTTTTGCGTGATTTTCACCTTTTTTTTTAAATCCTCCGAAATCGTGAAAAACGACATACTATAGTATGCCCTCCGACACCATGGACTATAGCCTTTCGCTTTTGCGTGATTTTCACCTTTTTTTTTTAATCCTCCGAAATCGTGAAAAACCACATACTATAGTATGCCCTCCGACACCATGGACTATAGCCTTTCGCTTTTGCGTGATTTTCACCTTTTTTTCAAATCCTCCGAAATCGTGAAAAACGACATACTATAGTATGCCCTCCGACACCATGGACTATAGCCTTTCGCTTTTGCGTGATTTTCACCTTTTTTTTTTAAATCCTCCGAAATCGTGAAAAACCACATACTATAGTATGCCCTCCGACACCATGGACTATAGCCTTTCGCTTTTGCGTGATTTTCACCTTTTTTTCAAATCCTCCGAAATCGTGAAAAACGACATACTATAGTATGCCCTCCGACACCATGGACTATAGCCTTTCGCTTTTGCGTGATTTTCACCTTTTTTTTTAAATCCTCCGAAATCGTGAAAAACCACATACTATAGTATGCCCTCCGACACCATGGACTATAGCCTTTCGCTTTTGCGTGATTTTCACCTTTTTTTTTTAAATCCTCCGAAATCGTGAAAAACGACATACTATAGTATGCCCTCCGACACCATGGACTATAACCTTTCGCTTTTGCGTGATTTTCACCTTTTTTTTTTAAATCCTCCGAAATCGTGAAAAACGACATACTAGTATGCGGTCCGAGACCATGGACTATAGCCTTTCGCTTTTGCGTGATTTTCACCTTTTTTTTTAAATCCTCCGAAATCGTGAAAAACGACATACTATAGTATGCCCTCCGACACCATGGACTATAGCCTTTCGCTTTTGCGTGATTTTCACCTTTTTTTTTTAATCCTCCGAAATCGTGAAAAACCACATACTATAGTATGCCCTCCGACACCATGGACTATAGCCTTTCGCTTTTGCGTGATTTTCACCTTTTTTTTTTAAATCCTCCGAAATCGTGAAAAACGACATACTATAGTATGCGGTCCGAGACCATGGACTATAGCCTTTCGCTTTTGCGTGATTTTCACCTTTTTTTCAAATCCTCCGAAATCGTGAAAAACGACATACTATAGTATGCCCTCCGACACCATGGACTATAGCCTTTCGCTTTTGCGTGATTTTCACCTTTTTTTTAAATCCTCCGAAATCGTTAAAAACGACATACTATAGTATGCTCTCCGACACCATGGACTATAGCCTTTCGCTTTTGCGTGATTTTCACCTTTTTTTCAAATCCTCCGAAATCGTGAAAAACGACATACTATAGTATGCCCTCCGACACCATGGACTATAGCCTTTCGCTTTTGCGTGATTTTCACCTTTTTTTTTTTATCCTCCGAAATCGTGAAAAACCACATACTATAGTATGCCCTCCGACACCATGGACTATAGCCTTTCGCTTTTGCGTGATTTTCACCTTTTTTTTAAAATCCTCCGAAATCGTGAAAAACGACATACTATAGTATGCCCTCCGACACCATGGACTATAGCCTTTCGCTTTTGCGTGATTTTCACCTTTTTTTCAAATCCTCCGAAATCGTGAAAAACGACATACTATAGTATGCCCTCCGACACCATGGACTATAGCCTTTCGCTTTTGCGTGATTTTCACCTTTTTTTTTAATCCTCCGAAATCGTGAAAAACGACATACTATAGTATGCCCTCCGACACCATGGACTATAGCCTTTCGCTTTTGCGTGATTTTCACCCTTTTTTTCAAATCCTCCGAAATCGTGAAAAACGTCATACTATAGTATGCCCTCCGACACCATGGACTATAGCCTTTCGCTTTTGCGTGATTTTCACCTTTTTTTTAAATCCTCCGAAATCGTGAAAAACGACATACTATAGTATGCCCTCCGACACCATGGACTATAGCCTTTCGCTTTTGCGTGATTTTCACCTTTTTTTTTAAATCCTCCGAAATCGTGAAAAACAACATACTATAGTATGCCCTCCGACACCATGGACTATAGCCTTTCGCTTTTGCGTGATTTTCACCTTTTTTTCAAATCCTCCAAAATCGTGAAAAACGACATACTATAGTATGCCCTCCGACACCATGGACTATAGCCTTTCGCTTTTGCGTGATTTTCACCTTTTTTTCAAATCCTCCGAAATCGTGAAAAACGACATACTATAGTATGCCCTCCGACACCATGGACTATAGCCTTTCGCTTTTGCGTGATTTTCACCTTTTTTTCAAATCCTCCGAAATCGTGAAAAAACGACATACTATAGTATGCCCTCCGACACCATGGACTATAGCCTTTCGCTTTTGCGTGATTTTCACCTTTTTTTCAAATCCTCCAAAATCGTGAAAAACGACATACTATAGTATGCCCTCCGACACCATGGACTATAGCCTTTCGCTTTTGCGTGATTTTCACCTTTTTTTTAAATCCTCCGAAATCGTTAAAAACGACATACTATAGTATGCTCTCCGACACCATGGACTATAGCCTTTCGCTTTTGCGTGATTTTCACCTTTTTTTCAAATCCTCCGAAATCGTGAAAAACGACATACTATAGTATGCCCTCCGACACCATGGACTATAGCCTTTCGCTTTTGCGTGATTTTCACCTTTTTTTTTTTATCCTCCGAAATCGTGAAAAACCACATACTATAGTATGCCCTCCGACACCATGGACTATAGCCTTTCGCTTTTGCGTGATTTTCACCTTTTTTTTTAAATCCTCCGAAATCGTGAAAAACGACATACTATAGTATGCCCTCCGACACCATGGACTATAGCCTTTCGCTTTTGCGTGATTTTCACCTTTTTTTCAAATCCTCCGAAATCGTGAAAAACGACATACTATAGTATGCCCTCCGACACCATGGACTATAGCCTTTCGCTTTTGCGTGATTTTCACCTTTTTTTTTAATCCTCCGAAATCGTGAAAAACGACATACTATAGTATGCCCTCCGACACCATGGACTATAGCCTTTCGCTTTTGCGTGATTTTCACCTTTTTTTCAAATCCTCCGAAATCGTGAAAAACGACATACTATAGTATGCCCTCCGACACCATGGACTATAGCCTTTCGCTTTTGCGTGATTTTCACCTTTTTTTTAAATCCTCCGAAATCGTGAAAAACGACATACTATAGTATGCCCTCCGACACCATGGACTATAGCCTTTCGCTTTTGCGTGATTTTCACCTTTTTTTTTAAATCCTCCGAAATCGTGAAAAACAACATACTATAGTATGCCCTCCGACACCATGGACTATAGCCTTTCGCTTTTGCGTGATTTTCACCTTTTTTTCAAATCCTCCAAAATCGTGAAAAACGACATACTATAGTATGCCCTCCGACACCATGGACTATAGCCTTTCGCTTTTGCGTGATTTTCACCTTTTTTTCAAATCCTCCGAAATCGTGAAAAACGACATACTATAGTATGCCCTCCGACACCATGGACTATAGCCTTTCGCTTTTGCGTGATTTTCACCTTTTTTTCAAATCCTCCGAAATCGTGAAAAACGACATACTATAGTATGCCCTCCGACACCATGGACTATAGCCTTTCGCTTTTGCGTGATTTTCACCTTTTTTTCAAATCCTCCAAAATCGTGAAAAACGACATACTATAGTATGCCCTCCGACACCATGGACTATAGCCTTTCGCTTTTGCGTGATTTTCACCTTTTTTTCAAATCCTCCGAAATCGTGAAAAACGACATACTATAGTATGCCCTCCGACACCATGGACTATAGCCTTTCGCTTTTGCGTGATTTTCACCTTTTTTTTTTAAAATCCTCCGAAATCGTGAAAAACGACATACTAGTATGCGGTCCGAGACCATGGACTATAGCCTTTCGCTTTTGCGTGATTTTCACCTTTTTTTTTAAATCCTCCGAAATCGTGAAAAACGACATACTATAGTATGCCCTCCGACACCATGGACTATAGCCTTTCGCTTTTGCGTGATTTTCACCTTTTTTTCAAATCCTCCGAAATCGTGAAAAACGACATACTATAGTATGCCCTCCGACACCATGGACTATAGCCTTTCGCTTTTGCGTGATTTTCACCTTTTTTTTTTAAATCCTCCGAAATCGTGAAAAACCACATACTATAGTATGCCCTCCGACACCATGGACTATAGCCTTTCGCTTTTGCGTGATTTTCACCTTTTTTTTTAATCCTCCGAAATCGTTAAAAACGACATACTATAGTATGCTCTCCGACACCATGGACTATAGCCTTTCGCTTTTGCGTGATTTTCACCTTTTTTTCAAATCCTCCGAAATCGTGAAAAACGACATACTATAGTATGCCCTCCGACACCATGGACTATAGCCTTTCGCTTTTGCGTGATTTTCACCTTTTTTTTTTAAATCCTCCGAAATCGTGAAAAACGACATACTATAGTATGCCCTCCGACACCATGGACTATAGCCTTTCGCTTTTGCGTGATTTTCACCTTTTTTTTAAAAATCCTCCGAAATCGTGAAAAACGACATACTAGTATGCGGTCCGAGACCATGGACTATAGCCTTTCGCTTTTGCGTGATTTTCACCTTTTTTTTTAAATCCTCCGAAATCGTGAAAAACGACATACTATAGTATGCCCTCCGACACCATGGACTATAGCCTTTCGCTTTTGCGTGATTTTCACCTTTTTTTTTAATCCTCCGAAATCGTTAAAAACGACATACTATAGTATGCTCTCCGACACCATGGACTATAGCCTTTCGCTTTTGCGTGATTTTCACCTTTTTTTCAAATCCTCCGAAATCGTGAAAAACGACATACTATAGTATGCCCTCCGACACCATGGACTATAGCCTTTCGCTTTTGCGTGATTTTCACCTTTTTTTTTTAAATCCTCCGAAATCGTGAAAAACGACATACTATAGTATGCCCTCCGACACCATGGACTATAGCCTTTCGCTTTTGCGTGATTTTCACCTTTTTTTCAAATCCTCCGAAATCGTGAAAAACGACATACTATAGTATGCCCTCCGACACCATGGACTATAGCCTTTCGCTTTTGCGTGATTTTCACCTTTTTTTTTTAAATCCTCCGAAATCGTGAAAAACCACATACTATAGTATGCCCTCCGACACCATGGACTATAGCCTTTCGCTTTTGCGTGATTTTCACATTTTTTTTAATCCTCCGAAATCGTTAAAAACGACATACTATAGTATGCTCTCCGACACCATGGACTATAGCCTTTCGCTTTTGCGTGATTTTCACCTTTTTTTCAAATCCTCCGAAATCGTGAAAAACGACATACTATAGTATGCCCTCCGACACCATGGACTATAGCCTTTCGCTTTTGCGTGATTTTCACCTTTTTTTTTTAAATCCTCCGAAATCGTGAAAAACGACATACTATAGTATGCCCTCCGACACCATGGACTATAGCCTTTCGCTTTTGCGTGATTTTCACCTTTTTTTTTAAAAATCCTCCGAAATCGTGAAAAACGACATACTAGTATGCGGTCCGAGACCATGGACTATAGCCTTTCGCTTTTGCGTGATTTTCACCTTTTTTTTAAAATCCTCCGAAATTGTGAAAAACGACATACTATAGTATGCCCTCCGACACCATGGACTATAGCCTTTCGCTTTTGCGTGATTTTCACCTTTTTTTGTAATCCTCCGAAATCGTTAAAAACGACATACTATAGTATGCTCTCCGACACCATGGACTATAGCCTTTCGCTTTTGCGTGATTTTCACCTTTTTTTCAAATCCTCCGAAATCGTGAAAAACGACATACTATAGTATGCCCTCCGACACCATGGACTATAGCCTTTCGCTTTTGCGTGATTTTCACCTTTTTTTTTAAAATCCTCCGAAATCGTGAAAAACGACATACTATAGTATGCCCTCCGACACCATGGACTATAGCCTTTCGCTTTTGCGTGATTTTCACTTTTTTTTTTAAATCCTCCAAAATCGTGAAAAACGACATACTAGTATGCGGTCCGAGACCATGGACTATAGCCTTTCGCTTTTGCGTGATTTTCACCTTTTTTTCAAATCCTCCAAAATCGTGAAAAACGACATACTATAGTATGCCCTCCGACACTATGGACTATAGCCTTTCGCTTTTGCGTGATTTTCACCTTTTTTTCAAATCCTCCGAAATCGTGAAAAACGACATACTATAGTATGCCCTCCGACACCATGGACTATAGCCTTTCGCTTTTGCGTGATTTTCACCTTTTTTTCAAATCCTCCGAAATCGTGAAAAACCACATACTATAGTATGCCCTCCGACACCATGGACTATAGCCTTTCGCTTTTGCGTGATTTTCACCTTTTTTTTAAAAATCCTCCGAAATCGTGAAAAACGACATACTATAGTATGCCCTCCGACACCATGGACTATAGCCTTTCGCTTTTGCGTGATTTTCACTTTTTTTTAAAAAATCCTCCGAAATCGTGAAAAACGACATACTAGTATGCGGTCCGAGACCATCGACTATAGCCTTTCGCTTTTGCGTGATTTTCACCTTTTTTTCAAATCCTCCGAAATCGTGAAAAACGACATACTATAGTATGCCCTCCGACACCATGGACTATAGCCTTTCGCTTTTGCGTGATTTTCACCTTTTTTTTTAATCCTCCGAAATCGTGAAAAACGACATCCTATAGTATGCTCTCCGACAGCATGGACTATAGCCTTTCGCTTTTGCGTGATTTTCACCTTTTTTTCAAATCCTCCGAAATCGTGAAAAACGACATACTATAGTATGCCCTCCGACACCATGGACTATAGCCTTTCGCTTTTGCGTGATTTTCACCTTTTTTTTTAAATCCTCCGAAATCGTGAAAAACCACATACTATAGTATGCCCTCCGACACCATGGACTATAGCCTTTCGCTTTTGCGTGATTTTCACCTTTTTTTTTTAAATCCTCCGAAATCGTGAAAAACGACATACTATAGTATGCCCTCCGACACCATGGACTATAACCTTTCGCTTTTGCGTGATTTTCACCTTTTTTTTTTAAATCCTCCGAAATCGTGAAAAACGACATACTAGTATGCGGTCCGAGACCATGGACTATAGCCTTTCGCTTTTGCGTGATTTTCACCTTTTTTTTTAAATCCTCCGAAATCGTGAAAAACGACATACTATAGTATGCCCTCCGACACCATGGACTATAGCCTTTCGCTTTTGCGTGATTTTCACCTTTTTTTTTTAATCCTCCGAAATCGTGAAAAACCACATACTATAGTATGCCCTCCGACACCATGGACTATAGCCTTTCGCTTTTGCGTGATTTTCACCTTTTTTTCAAATCCTCCGAAATCGTGAAAAACGACATACTATAGTATGCCCTCCGACACCATGGACTATAGCCTTTCGCTTTTGCGTGATTTTCACCATTTTTTTTTAAATCCTCCGAAATCGTGAAAAACCACATACTATAGTATGCCCTCCGACACCATGGACTATAGCCTTTCGCTTTTGCGTGATTTTCACCTTTTTTTCAAATCCTCCGAAATCGTGAAAAACGACATACTATAGTATGCCCTCCGACACCATGGACTATAGCCTTTCGCTTTTGCGTGATTTTCACCTTTTTTTTTAAATCCTCCGAAATCGTGAAAAACCACATACTATAGTATGCCCTCCGACACCATGGACTATAGCCTTTCGCTTTTGCGTGATTTTCACCTTTTTTTTTTAAATCCTCCGAAATCGTGAAAAACGACATACTATAGTATGCCCTCCGACACCATGGACTATAACCTTTCGCTTATGCGTGATTTTCACCTTTTTTTTTTAAATCCTCCGAAATCGTGAAAAACGACATACTAGTATGCGGTCCGAGACCATGGACTATAGCCTTTCGCTTTTGCGTGATTTTCACCTTTTTTTTTAAATCCTCCGAAATCGTGAAAAACGACATACTATAGTATGCCCTCCGACACCATGGACTATAGCCTTTCGCTTTTGCGTGATTTTCACCTTTTTTTTTTAATCCTCCGAAATCGTGAAAAACCACATACTATAGTATGCCCTCCGACACCATGGACTATAGCCTTTCGCTTTTGCGTGATTTTCACCTTTTTTTTTAAAATCCTCCGAAATCGTGAAAAACGACATACTATAGTATGCGGTCCGAGACCATGGACTATAGCCTTTCGCTTTTGCGTGATTTTCACCTTTTTTTCAAATCCTCCGAAATCGTGAAAAACGACATACTATAGTATGCCCTCCGACACCATGGACTATAGCCTTTCGCTTTTGCGTGATTTTCACCTTTTTTTTAAATCCTCCGAAATCGTTAAAAACGACATACTATAGTATGCTCTCCGACACCATGGACTATAGCCTTTCGCTTTTGCGTGATTTTCACCTTTTTTTCAAATCCTCCGAAATCGTGAAAAACGACATACTATAGTATGCCCTCCGACACCATGGACTATAGCCTTTCGCTTTTGCGTGATTTTCACCTTTTTTTTTTTATCCTCCGAAATCGTGAAAAACCACATACTATAGTATGCCCTCCGACACCATGGACTATAGCCTTTCGCTTTTGCGTGATTTTCACCTTTTTTTTTAAATCCTCCGAAATCGTGAAAAACGACATACTATAGTATGCCCTCCGACACCATGGACTATAGCCTTTCGCTTTTGCGTGATTTTCACCTTTTTTTCAAATCCTCCGAAATCGTGAAAAACGACATACTATAGTATGCCCTCCGACACCATGGACTATAGCCTTTCGCTTTTGCGTGATTTTCACCTTTTTTTTTAATCCTCCGAAATCGTGAAAAACGACATACTATAGTATGCCCTCCGACACCATGGACTATAGCCTTTCGCTTTTGCGTGATTTTCACCTTTTTTTCAAATCCTCCGAAATCGTGAAAAACGTCATACTATAGTATGCCCTCCGACACCATGGACTATAGCCTTTCGCTTTTGCGTGATTTTCACCTTTTTTTTTAAATCCTCCGAAATCGTGAAAAACGACATACTATAGTATGCCCTCCGACACCATGGACTATAGCCTTTCGCTTTTGCGTGATTTTCACCTTTTTTTTTTAAATCCTCCGAAATCGTGAAAAACAACATACTATAGTATGCCCTCCGACACCATGGACTATAGCCTTTCGCTTTTGCGTGATTTTCACCTTTTTTTCAAATCCTCCAAAATCGTGAAAAACGACATACTATAGTATGCCCTCCGACACCATGGACTATAGCCTTTCGCTTTTGCGTGATTTTCACCTTTTTTTCAAATCCTCCGAAATCGTGAAAAACGACATACTATAGTATGCCCTCCGACACCATGGACTATAGCCTTTCGCTTTTGCGTGATTTTCACCTTTTTTTCAAATCCTCCGAAATCGTGAAAAACGACATACTATAGTATGCCCTCCGACACCATGGACTATAGCCTTTCGCTTTTGCGTGATTTTCACCTTTTTTTCAAATCCTCCAAAATCGTGAAAAACGACATACTATAGTATGCCCTCCGACACCATGGACTATAGCCTTTCGCTTTTGCGTGATTTTCACCTTTTTTTTAAATCCTCCGAAATCGTTAAAAACGACATACTATAGTATGCTCTCCGACACCATGGACTATAGCCTTTCGCTTTTGCGTGATTTTCACCTTTTTTTCAAATCCTCCGAAATCGTGAAAAACGACATACTATAGTATGCCCTCCGACACCATGGACTATAGCCTTTCGCTTTTGCGTGATTTTCACCTTTTTTTTTTTATCCTCCGAAATCGTGAAAAACCACATACTATAGTATGCCCTCCGACACCATGGACTATAGCCTTTCGCTTTTGCGTGATTTTCACCTTTTTTTTTAAATCCTCCGAAATCGTGAAAAACGACATACTATAGTATGCCCTCCGACACCATGGACTATAGCCTTTCGCTTTTGCGTGATTTTCACCTTTTTTTCAAATCCTCCGAAATCGTGAAAAACGACATACTATAGTATGCCCTCCGACACCATGGACTATAGCCTTTCGCTTTTGCGTGATTTTCACCTTTTTTTTTAATCCTCCGAAATCGTGAAAAACGACATACTATAGTATGCCCTCCGACACCATGGACTATAGCCTTTCGCTTTTGCGTGATTTTCACCTTTTTTTCAAATCCTCCGAAATCGTGAAAAACGACATACTATAGTATGCCCTCCGACACCATGGACTATAGCCTTTCGCTTTTGCGTGATTTTCACCTTTTTTTTAAATCCTCCGAAATCGTGAAAAACGACATACTATAGTATGCCCTCCGACACCATGGACTATAGCCTTTCGCTTTTGCGTGATTTTCACCTTTTTTTTTAAATCCTCCGAAATCGTGAAAAACAACATACTATAGTATGCCCTCCGACACCATGGACTATAGCCTTTCGCTTTTGCGTGATTTTCACCTTTTTTTCAAATCCTCCAAAATCGTGAAAAACGACATACTATAGTATGCCCTCCGACACCATGGACTATAGCCTTTCGCTTTTGCGTGATTTTCACCTTTTTTTCAAATCCTCCGAAATCGTGAAAAACGACATACTATAGTATGCCCTCCGACACCATGGACTATAGCCTTTCGCTTTTGCGTGATTTTCACCTTTTTTTCAAATCCTCCGAAATCGTGAAAAACGACATACTATAGTATGCCCTCCGACACCATGGACTATAGCCTTTCGCTTTTGCGTGATTTTCACCTTTTTTTCAAATCCTCCGAAATCGTGAAAAACGACATACTATAGTATGCCCTCCGACACCATGGACTATAGCCTTTCGCTTTTGCGTGATTTTCACCTTTTTTTTTAAAATCCTCCGAAATCGTGAAAAACGACATACTAGTATGCGGTCCGAGACCATGGACTATAGCCTTTCGCTTTTGCGTGATTTTCACCTTTTTTTTTAAATCCTCCGAAATCGTGAAAAACGACATACTATAGTATGCCCTCCGACACCATGGACTATAGCCTTTCGCTTTTGCGTGATTTTCACCTTTTTTTCAAATCCTCCGAAATCGTGAAAAACGACATACTATAGTATGCCCTCCGACACCATGGACTATAGCCTTTCGCTTTTGCGTGATTTTCACCTTTTTTTTTTAAATCCTCCGAAATCGTGAAAAACCACATACTATAGTATGCCCTCCGACACCATGGACTATAGCCTTTCGCTTTTGCGTGATTTTCACCTTTTTTTTTAAAATCCTCCGAAATCGTGAAAAACGACATACTAGTATGCGGTCCGAGACCATGGACTATAGCCTTTCGCTTTTGCGTGATTTTCACCTTTTTTTTTAAATCCTCCGAAATCGTGAAAAACGACATACTATAGTATGCCCTCCGACACCATGGACTGTAATGGCAGTTTTAGAATGTCAATTATAACTATTAAATATATAAGTAGTACCTTGTTTTCCATTCAGTCAAATAGGATGGACTATCACAAATACGCATTCCTGTTGTATTTGAATAAAACACCTGTCACTGACTGTCAATTTGGGGGGGTGTGTGGTTGGGAAATAAAGGGGAGGGAGAGGGACAACTTGGGGAGGAACGGGGTGATGCTTCACTCTTGACTGTACGACGATGAGCAACCATGCGACCATTCTGCTGTACTGAGATGATTGGAACGAATAAAGAACGATGCTGACAATATGCCATACTCCTTGTGCTGTGGCATGCCTTCACCTCCCTCTGCTGAGTGCCAATGATGGGACCTCATAATTTCCTTAACAAATGGTGTGCGAGCAGGGTATTTCAGAAAAATGGCATCTGCGTTGGCCAGACGGGTCATTAACAAATGACGCAGTGACGCAGGGCCGATATTTCGTCTTCACCATAGATGAGTACTTGGAAAAAAACCCGACGATTTTAAAGATGGGGGCAAGGCAGAGCCGAAAGAAACTTCGACAAGAAATGAGCGACGCACAGCAAAGGGAGGCGATACTTCGACTCCAACTGGAGGACCAGAAAAAGCTAATCGACCAGGCAGAGTCACGAGTGACACTCTTGGAACAAGAACTTCAAACTGCGGCGTTACTACTACACGCCAACACAACCAACCACCCGGACCAAGCCAACTACGCCGAAACAACCATTCCTGTCAACGATGAAGATGATAGCTACTACAACGACCAAGGAAGGGACACACAACTCCAAGTGTCCCTACCAAACAACAACTATTATGCCGACCGCAACCACAACAGAGACCAGCCAGAACCAGACTTTCAAATGACCAAACACAGAGGAAAAGAAATGACCAATCAACTGAGCGGCTTCCAGCTAGACCACATCAGCAAGCCTACCCCAAGACCAAGACAACACCCACCGCCGTGGGAAGCCTGGCGTAACCAGCCTGGCAACCCAGGACCATACCACAGCCGACCAGTGAGAGGACAAGTACAAACCCGAGCCAGGGTTGATGCTGTACTCCAGGAAAGGAAGGACAGAAGAAGACGGCAACTAGACCACGCACGCCACATGGGAGAGGATGAAGCCAGCGCAGCCAACACCATTCCTGTCAACGACTTGTGCTATTACTGCGGCCAGACAGGTCATATGAAACGTTGGTGTCCACTGAACCATGCTGCTGTATTACGGCGCACAGCAACGACGGGCCAGCAAATCAATTTTGGCTAAAGAAAACAAACTACGACAGGGTAAATACAATTGAAAATAACTAGATCTTTAGTTTGTAATTGGTAAATACAATTGAGAATAACTAAGATCTTTAGTTTGTAATTTACCCTATGTGATTTAATCTATTTAGTCTTACATGTGCAAGTAGTGAACTACAAAAGTTTTGATAAACTACTAAAAATCTAATCTAAATTTTAATCTAACTAGACTCCAATCTAAAATTTGTAAAAGTGTAGGCAAGAACAACAATGTTAGAAAATCCTAAAATAGGATGATAAGATATTGGAATTCATTTCCACGCACATATACTGTACTAAAAGGACTCCTCATTTAACACCCCGTGCCCAAAATGGCAAGAGGGGGAGGGGTCATTGGTACAGCCTATGTGTGGGTTAGTTAAAAGGGATACATTTATAGTTTTGCAAATAAATTAATATGGATCTAAGTAATTATTCAAAAGTGAGTGTTTCAAGGTGTTAAATCAATAGTGTGAAATCAATCATTTATGATGGTTTAACAAGGTTAAACGTCTAATATTATTTTATCTCCTGTCATTCTGGTATTTACTAGGTAGCACTAGGCCTTTAGTATAGAAAACAGAGAGAAAGGATTTATTTTCGGGGTGAGATCTGCAAAAAATCGAATCTAGTGAGCTTACGAAAGTTAAATAGTTCCTTTCTCTTCAAGGTTGAACGTCCTTTATCAGTATAGTAATACATGATATAAAGCAGTTTCGGGTTGAACGTCCCTTATCAGAAAGTCACTGGTATAAATATGAAATATTCTTTAGTTGAACGCTAACTTAAGTAATATAATACAGAAAATGTTGAACGAATGGAGATAATATTTAGACAGAGAAAACCTCACCTTGTTCACATTAGCAGTTTAATTTGAATTAATTCGATATTGGAAAAAACAAATGTCTGATTTACAGCTTCCTTTCTCTCTCTTTCTCTGTCCAGCTAGCAGAATGGGGGGGGGGAGGAAAGGTATTTGTGTGTTTGTGGGTAACTGAGTTAAAAGTAGCAGAGAGCCTAAACTGCAGGATTTGGTCACGGTCAGTTTATTTATTTATTTATTTTCGGGTGTGAAAACAGCCTGAGAGGTGAACTAAACGTGGCCATATTCAATTATTTTATTGTTGAAGTGTTTACATTCTATCCTAATAGAATCCATTTTAATTATTTCCATTTGAATGTAAATCCTACCCTAATTGTAAGTTTAATCATTTCAGTTAATTTTGTTCTTACTAAACTATTATAGGTACGTGTAGTGTGGAATTACACTTTACCAACAAATAGTATTGGAAACAGAGCAAAGAATAACTACCTTTTCGAAAATTAGCAGATCTACAAGATCTTCTAGATGTGTGTTTTTTTCTTGATTCTAGATGTGCCTATCTTCCTAAATTTAACTAGATGTGTTCACTATCTCCTAATTTAACTATAGATGTGTTTTCTGAGTCTAGATGTGTCCAGTAATTTTTAAAATGTCTTAATAGCGAAACCTTCTTTATCTGACCACTGTCATCAAACATGAATCTAGCCATACAGTTTTAATCATCAATATTTGTCATTCTAAAAATCTCCTGGGCCATGTAAATTAATAAGGTATCAATTTTCATATATAAAGCGGTGGATTGTAATGGCAGTTTTAGAATGTCAATTATAACTATTAAATATATAAGTAGTACCTTGTTTTCCATTCAGTCAAATAGGATGGACTATCACAAATACGCATTCCTGTTGTATTTGAATAAAACACCTGTCACTGACTGTCAATTTGGGGGGGTGTGTGGTTGGGAAATAAAGGGGAGGGAGAGGGACAACTTGGGGAGGAACGGGGTGATGCTTCACTCTTGACTGTACGACGATGAGCAACCATGCGACCATTCTGCTGTACTGAGATGATTGGAACGAATAAAGAACGATGCTGACAATATGCCATACTCCTTGTGCTGTGTCATGCCTTCACCTCCCTCTGCTGAGTGCCAATGATGGGACCTCATAAATTCCTTAACAGGACTATAGCCTTTCGCTTTTGCGTGATTTTCACCTTTTTTTTTAATCCTCCGAAATCGTTAAAAACGACATACTATAGTATGCTCTCCGACACCATGGACTATAGCCTTTCGCTTTTGCGTGATTTTCACCTTTTTTTCAAATCCTCCGAAATCGTGAAAAACGACATACTATAGTATGCCCTCCGACACCATGGACTATAGCCTTTCGCTTTTGCGTGATTTTCACCTTTTTTTTTTAAATCCTCCGAAATCGTGAAAAACGACATACTATAGTATGCCCTCCGACACCATGGACTATAGCCTTTCGCTTTTGCGTGATTTTCACCTTTTTTTTAAAAATCCTCCGAAATCGTGAAAAACGACATACTAGTATGCGGTCCGAGACCATGGACTATAGCCTTTCGCTTTTGCGTGATTTTCACCTTTTTTTTTAAATCCTCCGAAATCGTGAAAAACGACATACTATAGTATGCCCTCCGACACCATGGACTATAGCCTTTCGCTTTTGCGTGATTTTCACCTTTTTTTTTAATCCTCCGAAATCGTTAAAAACGACATACTATAGTATGCTCTCCGACACCATGGACTATAGCCTTTCGCTTTTGCGTGATTTTCACCTTTTTTTCAAATCCTCCGAAATCGTGAAAAACGACATACTATAGTATGCCCTCCGACACCATGGACTATAGCCTTTCGCTTTTGCGTGATTTTCACCTTTTTTTTTTAAATCCTCCGAAATCGTGAAAAACGACATACTATAGTATGCCCTCCGACACCATGGACTATAGCCTTTCGCTTTTGCGTGATTTTCACCTTTTTTTCAAATCCTCCGAAATCGTGAAAAACGACATACTATAGTATGCCCTCCGACACCATGGACTATAGCCTTTCGCTTTTGCGTGATTTTCACCTTTTTTTTTTTAAATCCTCCGAAATCGTGAAAAACCACATACTATAGTATGCCCTCCGACACCATGGACTATAGCCTTTCGCTTTTGCGTGATTTTCACATTTTTTTTAATCCTCCGAAATCGTTAAAAACGACATACTATAGTATGCTCTCCGACACCATGGACTATAGCCTTTCGCTTTTGCGTGATTTTCACCTTTTTTTCAAATCCTCCGAAATCGTGAAAAACGACATACTATAGTATGCCCTCCGACACCATGGACTATAGCCTTTCGCTTTTGCGTGATTTTCACCTTTTTTTTTTAAATCCTCCGAAATCGTGAAAAACGACATACTATAGTATGCCCTCCGACACCATGGACTATAGCCTTTCGCTTTTGCGTGATTTTCACCTTTTTTTTAAAAATCCTCCGAAATCGTGAAAAACGACATACTAGTATGCGGTCCGAGACCATGGACTATAGCCTTTCGCTTTTGCGTGATTTTCACCTTTTTTTTAAAATCCTCCGAAATCGTGAAAAACGACATACTATAGTATGCCCTCCGACACCATGGACTATAGCCTTTCGCTTTTGCGTGATTTTCACCTTTTTTTGTAATCCTCCGAAATCGTTAAAAACGACATACTATAGTATGCTCTCCGACACCATGGACTATAGCCTTTCGCTTTTGCGTGATTTTCACCTTTTTTTCAAATCCTCCGAAATCGTGAAAAACGACATACTATAGTATGCCCTCCGACACCATGGACTATAGCCTTTCGCTTTTGCGTGATTTTCACCTTTTTTTTTTAAATCCTCCGAAATCGTGAAAAACGACATACTATAGTATGCCCTCCGACACCATGGACTATAGCCTTTCGCTTTTGCGTGATTTTCACTTTTTTTTTTAAATCCTCCAAAATCGTGAAAAACGACATACTAGTATGCGGTCCGAGACCATGGACTAGCCTTTCGCTTTTGCGTGATTTTCACCTTTTTTTCAAATCCTCCAAAATCGTGAAAAACGACATACTATAGTATGCCCTCCGACACTATGGACTATAGCCTTTCGCTTTTGCGTGATTTTCACCTTTTTTTCAAATCCTCCGAAATCGTGAAAAACGACATACTATAGTATGCCCTCCGACACCATGGACTATAGCCTTTCGCTTTTGCGTGATTTTCACCTTTTTTTTTTTAAATCCTCCGAAATCGTGAAAAACGACATACTAGTATGCGGTCCGAGACCATGGACTATAGCCTTTAGCTTTTGCGTGATTTTCACCTTTTTTTCAAATCCTCCGAAATCGTGAAAAACGACATACTATAGTATGCCCTCCGACACCATGGACTATAGCCTTTCGCTTTTGCGTGATTTTCACCTTTTTTTTAAAAATCCTCCGAAATCGTGAAAAACGACATACTAGTATGCGGTCCGAGACCATGGACTATAGCCTTTCGCTTTTGCGTGATTTTCACCTTTTTTTTTAAATCCTCCGAAATCGTGAAAAACGACACCATGGACTATAGACTATAGACTATAGACTATAGACTATAGCCTTTCGCTATAGCCTTTCGCTTTTGCGTGATTTTCACCTTTTTTTCAAATCCTCCGAAATCGTGAAAAACGACATACTATAGTATGCCCTCCGACACCATGGACTATAGCCTTTCGCTTTTGCGTGATTTTCACCTTTTTTTTTTAAATCCTCCGAAATCGTGAAAAACCACATACTATAGTATGCCCTCCGACACCATGGACTATAGCCTTTCGCTTTTGCGTGATTTTCACCTTTTTTTTTAATCCTCCGAAATCGTTAAAAACGACATACTATAGTATGCTCTCCGACACCATGGACTATAGCCTTTCGCTTTTGCGTGATTTTCACCTTTTTTTCAAATCCTCCGAAATCGTGAAAAACGACATACTATAGTATGCCCTCCGACACCATGGACTATAGCCTTTCGCTTTTGCGTGATTTTCACCTTTTTTTTTTTAATCCTCCGAAATCGTGAAAAACGACATACTATAGTATGCCCTCCGACACCATGGACTATAGCCTTTCGCTTTTGCGTGATTTTCACCTTTTTTTCAAATCCTCCAAAATCGTGAAAAACGACATACTATAGTATGCCCTCCGACACCATGGACTATAGCCTTTCGCTTTTGCGTGATTTTCACCTTTTTTTCAAATCCTCCGAAATCGTGAAAAACGACATACTATAGTATGCCCTCCGACACCATGGACTATAGCCTTTCGCTTTTGCGTGATTTTCACCTTTTTTTTAAAAATCCTCCGAAATCGTGAAAAACGACATACTAGTATGCGGTCCGAGACCATGGACTATAGCCTTTAGCTTTTGCGTGATTTTCACCTTTTTTTTTAAATCCTCCGAAATCGTGAAAAACGACATACTATAGTATGCCCTCCGACACCATGGACTATAGCCTTTCGCTTTTGCGTGATTTTCACCTTTTTTTCAAATCCTCCGAAATCGTGAAAAACGACATACTATAGTATGCCCTCCGACACCATGGACTATAGCCTTTCGCTTTTGCGTGATTTTCACCTTTTTTTTTTAAATCCTCCGAAATCGTGAAAAACGACATACTATAGTATGCCCTCCGACACCATGGACTATAGCCTTTCGCTTTTGCGTGATTTTCACCTTTTTTTTAAAAATCCTCCGAAATCGTGAAAAACGACATACTAGTATGCGGTCCGAGACCATGGACTATAGCCTTTCGCTTTTGCGTGATTTTCACCTTTTTTTTTAAATCCTCCGAAATCGTGAAAAACGACACCATGGACTATAGACTATAGACTATAGACTATAGACTATAGCCTTTCGCTATAGCCTTTCGCTTTTGCGTGATTTTCACCTTTTTTTCAAATCCTCCGAAATCGTGAAAAACGACATACTATAGTATGCCCTCCGACACCATGGACTATAGCCTTTCGCTTTTGCGTGATTTTCACCTTTTTTTTTTAAATCCTCCGAAATCGTGAAAAACCACATACTATAGTATGCCCTCCGACACCATGGACTATAGCCTTTCGCTTTTGCGTGATTTTCACCTTTTTTTTTAATCCTCCGAAATCGTTAAAAACGACATACTATAGTATGCTCTCCGACACCATGGACTATAGCCTTTCGCTTTTGCGTGATTTTCACCTTTTTTTCAAATCCTCCGAAATCGTGAAAAACGACATACTATAGTATGCCCTCCGACACCATGGACTATAGCCTTTCGCTTTTGCGTGATTTTCACCTTTTTTTTTTTAATCCTCCGAAATCGTGAAAAACGACATACTATAGTATGCCCTCCGACACCATGGACTATAGCCTTTCGCTTTTGCGTGATTTTCACCTTTTTTTCAAATCCTCCAAAATCGTGAAAAACGACATACTATAGTATGCCCTCCGACACCATGGACTATAGCCTTTAGCTTTTGCGTGATTTTCACCTTTTTTTTTAAATCCTCCGAAATCGTGAAAAACGACATACTATAGTATGCCCTCCGACACCATGGACTATAGCCTTTCGCTTTTGCGTGATTTTCACCTTTTTTTCAAATCCTCCGAAATCGTGAAAAACGACATACTATAGTATGCCCTCCGACACCATGGACTATAGCCTTTCGCTTTTGCGTGATTTTCACCTTTTTTTTTTAAATCCTCCGAAATCGTGAAAAACGACATACTATAGTATGCCCTCCGACACCATGGACTATAGCCTTTCGCTTTTGCGTGATTTTCACCTTTTTTTTTAAAATCCTCCGAAATCGTGAAAAACGACATACTAGTATGCGGTCCGAGACCATGGACTATAGCCTTTCGCTTTTGCGTGATTTTCACCTTTTTTTTTAAATCCTCCGAAATCGTGAAAAACGACATACTATAGTATGCCCTCCGACACCATGGACTATAGCCTTTCGCTTTTGCGTGATTTTCACCTTTTTTTCAAATCCTCCGAAATCGTGAAAAACGACATACTATAGTATGCCCTCCGACACCATGGACTATAGCCTTTCGCTTTTGCGTGATTTTCACCTTTTTTTTTTAAATCCTCCGAAATCGTGAAAAACCACATACTATAGTATGCCCTCCGACACCATGGACTATAGCCTTTCGCTTTTGCGTGATTTTCACCTTTTTTTTAAAAATCCTCCGAAATCGTGAAAAACGACATACTAGTATGCGGTCCGAGACCATGGACTATAGCCTTTCGCTTTTGCGTGATTTTCACCTTTTTTTTTTAATCCTCCGAAATCGTGAAAAACGACATACTATAGTATGCCCTCCGACACCATGGACTGTAATGGCAGTTTTAGAATGTCAATTATAACTATTAAATATATAAGTAGTACCTTGTTTTCCATTCAGTCAAATAGGATGGACTATCACAAATACGCATTCCTGTTGTATTTGAATAAAACACCTGTCACTGACTGTCAATTTGGGGGGGTGTGTGGTTGGGAAATAAAGGGGAGGGAGAGGGACAACTTGGGGAGGAACGGGGTGATGCTTCACTCTTGACTGTACGACGATGAGCAACCATGCGACCATTCTGCTGTACTGAGATGATTGGAACGAATAAAGAACGATGCTGACAATATGCCATACTCCTTGTGCTGTGGCATGCCTTCACCTCCCTCTGCTGAGTGCCAATGATGGGACCTCATAATTTCCTTAACAAATGGTGTGCGAGCAGGGTATTTCAGAAAAATGGCATCTGCGTTGGCCAGACGGGTCATTAACAAATGACGCAGTGACGCAGGGCCGATATTTCGTCTTCACCATAGATGAGTACTTGGAAAAAAACCCGACGATTTTAAAGATGGGGGCAAGGCAGAGCCGAAAGAAACTTCGACAAGAAATGAGCGACGCACAGCAAAGGGAGGCGATACTTCGACTCCAACTGGAGGACCAGAAAAAGCTAATCGACCAGGCAGAGTCACGAGTGACACTCTTGGAACAAGAACTTCAAACTGCGGCGTTACTACTACACGCCAACACAACCAACCACCCGGACCAAGCCAACTACGCCGAAACAACCATTCCTGTCAACGATGAAGATGATAGCTACTACAACGACCAAGGAAGGGACACACAACTCCATGTGTCCCTACCAAACAACAACTATTATGCCGACCGCAACCACAACAGAGACCAGCCAGAACCAGACTTTCAAATGACCAAACACAGAGGAAAAGAAATGACCAATCAACTGAGCGGCTTCCAGCTAGACCACATCAGCAAGCCTACCCCAAGACCAAGACAACACCCACCGCCGTGGGAAGCCTGGCGTAACCAGCCTGGCAACCCAGGACCATACCACAGCCGACCAGTGAGAGGACAAGTACAAACCCGAGCCAGGGTTGATGCTGTACTCCAGGAAAGGAAGGACAGAAGAAGACGGCAACTAGACCACGCACGCCACATGGGAGAGGATGAAGCCAGCGCAGCCAACACCATTCCTGTCAACGACTTGTGCTATTACTGCGGCCAGACAGGTCATATGAAACGTTGGTGTCCACTGAACCATGCTGCTGTATTACGGCGCACAGCAACGACGGGCCAGCAAATCAATTTTGGCTAAAGAAAACAAACTACGACAGGGTAAATACAATTGAAAATAACTAGATCTTTAGTTTGTAATTGGTAAATACAATTGAGAATAACTAAGATCTTTAGTTTGTAATTTACCCTATGTGATTTAATCTATTTAGTCTTACATGTGCAAGTAGTGAACTACAAAAGTTTTGATAAACTACTAAAAATCTAATCTAAATTTTAATCTAACTAGACTCCAATCTAAAATTTGTAAAAGTGTAGGCAAGAACAACAATGTTAGAAAATCCTAAAATAGGATGATAAGATATTGGAATTCATTTCCACGCACATATACTGTACTAAAAGGACTCCTCATTTAACACCCCGTGCCCAAAATGGCAAGAGGGGGAGGGGTCATTGGTACAGCCTATGTGTGGGTTAGTTAAAAGGGATACATTTATAGTTTTGCAAATAAATTAATATGGATCTAAGTAATTATTCAAAAGTGAGTGTTTCAAGGTGTTAAATCAATAGTGTGAAATCAATCATTTATGATGGTTTAACAAGGTTAAACGTCTAATATTATTTTATCTCCTGTCATTCTGGTATTTACTAGGTAGCACTAGGCCTTTAGTATAGAAAACAGAGAGAAAGGATTTATTTTCGGGGTGAGATCTGCAAAAAATCGAATCTAGTGAGCTTACGAAAGTTAAATAGTTCCTTTCTCTTCAAGGTTGAACGTCCTTTATCAGTATAGTAATACATGATATAAAGCAGTTTCGGGTTGAACGTCCCTTATCAGAAAGTCACTGGTATAAATATGAAATATTCTTTAGTTGAACGCTAACTTAAGTAATATAATACAGAAAATGTTGAACGAATGGAGATAATATTTAGACAGAGAAAACCTCACCTTGTTCACATTAGCAGTTTAATTTGAATTAATTCGATATTGGAAAAAACAAATGTCTGATTTACAGCTTCCTTTCTCTCTCTTTCTCTGTCCAGCTAGCAGAATGGGGGGGGGGAGGAAAGGTATTTGTGTGTTTGTGGGTAACTGAGTTAAAAGTAGCAGAGAGCCTAAACTGCAGGATTTGGTCACGGTCAGTTTATTTATTTATTTATTTTCGGGTGTGAAAACAGCCTGAGAGGTGAACTAAACGTGGCCATATTCAATTATTTTATTGTTGAAGTGTTTACATTCTATCCTAATAGAATCCATTTTAATTCTTTCCATTTGAATGTAAATCCTACCCTAATTGTAAGTTTAATCATTTCAGTTAATTTTGTTCTTACTAAACTATTATAGGTACGTGTAGTGTGGAATTACACTTTACCAACAAATAGTATTGGAAACAGAGCAAAGAATAACTACCTTTTCGAAAATTAGCAGATCTACAAGATCTTCTAGATGTGTGTTTTTTTCTTGATTCTAGATGTGCCTATCTTCCTAAATTTAACTAGATGTGTTCACTATCTCCTAATTTAACTATAGATGTGTTTTCTGAGTCTAGATGTGTCCAGTAATTTTTAAAATGTCTTAATAGCGAAACCTTCTTTATCTGACCACTGTCATCAAACATGAATCTAGCCATACAGTTTTAATCATCAATATTTGTCATTCTAAAAATCTCCTGGGCCATGTAAATTAATAAGGTATCAATTTTCATATATAAAGCGGTGGATTGTAATGGCAGTTTTAGAATGTCAATTATAACTATTAAATATATAAGTAGTACCTTGTTTTCCATTCAGTCAAATAGGATGGACTATCACAAATACGCATTCCTGTTGTATTTGAATAAAACACCTGTCACTGACTGTCAATTTGGGGGGGTGTGTGGTTGGGAAATAAAGGGGAGGGAGAGGGACAACTTGGGGAGGAACGGGGTGATGCTTCACTCTTGACTGTACGACGATGAGCAACCATGCGACCATTCTGCTGTACTGAGATGATTGGAACGAATAAAGAACGATGCTGACAATATGCCATACTCCTTGTGCTGTGTCATGCCTTCACCTCCCTCTGCTGAGTGCCAATGATGGGACCTCATAAATTCCTTAACAGGACTATAGCCTTTCGCTTTTGCGTGATTTTCACCTTTTTTTTTAATCCTCCGAAATCGTTAAAAACGACATACTATAGTATGCTCTCCGACACCATGGACTATAGCCTTTCGCTTTTGCGTGATTTTCACCTTTTTTTCAAATCCTCCGAAATCGTGAAAAACGACATACTATAGTATGCCCTCCGACACCATGGACTATAGCCTTTCGCTTTTGCGTGATTTTCACCTTTTTTTTTTAAATCCTCCGAAATCGTGAAAAACGACATACTATAGTATGCCCTCCGACACCATGGACTATAGCCTTTCGCTTTTGCGTGATTTTCACCTTTTTTTTAAAAATCCTCCGAAATCGTGAAAAACGACATACTAGTATGCGGTCCGAGACCATGGACTATAGCCTTTCGCTTTTGCGTGATTTTCACCTTTTTTTTTAAATCCTCCGAAATCGTGAAAAACGACATACTATAGTATGCCCTCCGACACCATGGACTATAGCCTTTCGCTTTTGCGTGATTTTCACCTTTTTTTTTAATCCTCCGAAATCGTTAAAAACGACATACTATAGTATGCTCTCCGACACCATGGACTATAGCCTTTCGCTTTTGCGTGATTTTCACCTTTTTTTCAAATCCTCCGAAATCGTGAAAAACGACATACTATAGTATGCCCTCCGACACCATGGACTATAGCCTTTCGCTTTTGCGTGATTTTCACCTTTTTTTTTTAAATCCTCCGAAATCGTGAAAAACGACATACTATAGTATGCCCTCCGACACCATGGACTATAGCCTTTCGCTTTTGCGTGATTTTCACCTTTTTTTCAAATCCTCCGAAATCGTGAAAAACGACATACTATAGTATGCCCTCCGACACCATGGACTATAGCCTTTCGCTTTTGCGTGATTTTCACCTTTTTTTTTTTAAATCCTCCGAAATCGTGAAAAACCACATACTATAGTATGCCCTCCGACACCATGGACTATAGCCTTTCGCTTTTGCGTGATTTTCACATTTTTTTTAATCCTCCGAAATCGTTAAAAACGACATACTATAGTATGCTCTCCGACACCATGGACTATAGCCTTTCGCTTTTGCGTGATTTTCACCTTTTTTTCAAATCCTCCGAAATCGTGAAAAACGACATACTATAGTATGCCCTCCGACACCATGGACTATAGCCTTTCGCTTTTGCGTGATTTTCACCTTTTTTTTTTAAATCCTCCGAAATCGTGAAAAACGACATACTATAGTATGCCCTCCGACACCATGGACTATAGCCTTTCGCTTTTGCGTGATTTTCACCTTTTTTTTAAAAATCCTCCGAAATCGTGAAAAACGACATACTAGTATGCGGTCCGAGACCATGGACTATAGCCTTTCGCTTTTGCGTGATTTTCACCTTTTTTTTTAAATCCTCCGAAATCGTGAAAAACGACATACTATAGTATGCCCTCCGACACCATGGACTATAGCCTTTCGCTTTTGCGTGATTTTCACCTTTTTTTGTAATCCTCCGAAATCGTTAAAAACGACATACTATAGTATGCTCTCCGACACCATGGACTATAGCCTTTCGCTTTTGCGTGATTTTCACCTTTTTTTCAAATCCTCCGAAATCGTGAAAAACGACATACTATAGTATGCCCTCCGACACCATGGACTATAGCCTTTCGCTTTAGCGTGATTTTCACCTTTTTTTTTTAAATCCTCCGAAATCGTGAAAAACGACATACTATAGTATGCCCTCCGACACCATGGACTATAGCCTTTCGCTTTTGCGTGATTTTCACTTTTTTTTTTAAATCCTCCAAAATCGTGAAAAACGACATACTAGTATGCGGTCCGAGACCATGGACTAGCCTTTCGCTTTTGCGTGATTTTCACCTTTTTTTCAAATCCTCCAAAATCGTGAAAAACGACATACTATAGTATGCCCTCCGACACTATGGACTATAGCCTTTCGCTTTTGCGTGATTTTCACCTTTTTTTCAAATCCTCCGAAATCGTGAAAAACGACATACTATAGTATGCCCTCCGACACCATGGACTATAGCCTTTCGCTTTTGCGTGATTTTCACCTTTTTTTTTTAAAATCCTCCGAAATCGTGAAAAACGACATACTAGTATGCGGTCCGAGACCATGGACTATAGCCTTTAGCTTTTGCGTGATTTTCACCTTTTTTTCAAATCCTCCGAAATCGTGAAAAACGACATACTATAGTATGCCCTCCGACACCATGGACTATAGCCTTTCGCTTTTGCGTGATTTTCACCTTTTTTTTAAAAATCCTCCGAAATCGTGAAAAACGACATACTAGTATGCGGTCCGAGACCATGGACTATAGCCTTTCGCTTTTGCGTGATTTTCACCTTTTTTTTTAAATCCTCCGAAATCGTGAAAAACGACACCATGGACTATAGACTATAGACTATAGACTATAGACTATAGCCTTTCGCTATAGCCTTTCGCTTTTGCGTGATTTTCACCTTTTTTTCAAATCCTCCGAAATCGTGAAAAACGACATACTATAGTATGCCCTCCGACACCATGGACTATAGCCTTTCGCTTTTGCGTGATTTTCACCTTTTTTTTTTAAATCCTCCGAAATCGTGAAAAACCACATACTATAGTATGCCCTCCGACACCATGGACTATAGCCTTTCGCTTTTGCGTGATTTTCACCTTTTTTTTTAATCCTCCGAAATCGTTAAAAACGACATACTATAGTATGCTCTCCGACACCATGGACTATAGCCTTTCGCTTTTGCGTGATTTTCACCTTTTTTTCAAATCCTCCGAAATCGTGAAAAACGACATACTATAGTATGCCCTCCGACACCATGGACTATAGCCTTTCGCTTTTGCGTGATTTTCACCTTTTTTTTTTTAATCCTCCGAAATCGTGAAAAACGACATACTATAGTATGCCCTCCGACACCATGGACTATAGCCTTTCGCTTTTGCGTGATTTTCACCTTTTTTTCAAATCCTCCAAAATCGTGAAAAACGACATACTATAGTATGCCCTCCGACACCATGGACTATAGCCTTTCGCTTTTGCGTGATTTTCACCTTTTTTTCAAATCCTCCGAAATCGTGAAAAACGACATACTATAGTATGCCCTCCGACACCATGGACTATAGCCTTTCGCTTTTGCGTGATTTTCACCTTTTTTTTAAAAATCCTCCGAAATCGTGAAAAACGACATACTAGTATGCGGTCCGAGACCATGGACTATAGCCTTTAGCTTTTGCGTGATTTTCACCTTTTTTTTTAAATCCTCCGAAATCGTGAAAAACGACATACTATAGTATGCCCTCCGACACCATGGACTATAGCCTTTCGCTTTTGCGTGATTTTCACCTTTTTTTCAAATCCTCCGAAATCGTGAAAAACGACATACTATAGTATGCCCTCCGACACCATGGACTATAGCCTTTCGCTTTTGCGTGATTTTCACCTTTTTTTTTTAAATCCTCCGAAATCGTGAAAAACGACATACTATAGTATGCCCTCCGACACCATGGACTATAGCCTTTCGCTTTTGCGTGATTTTCACCTTTTTTTTAAAAATCCTCCGAAATCGTGAAAAACGACATACTAGTATGCGGTCCGAGACCATGGACTATAGCCTTTCGCTTTTGCGTGATTTTCACCTTTTTTTTAAAATCCTCCGAAATCGTGAAAAACGACATACTATAGTATGCCCTCCGACACCATGGACTATAGCCTTTCGCTTTTGCGTGATTTTCACCTTTTTTTGTAATCCTCCGAAATCGTTAAAAACGACATACTATAGTATGCTCTCCGACACCATGGACTATAGCCTTTCGCTTTTGCGTGATTTTCACCTTTTTTTCAAATCCTCCGAAATCGTGAAAAACGACATACTATAGTATGCCCTCCGACACCATGGACTATAGCCTTTCGCTTTTGCGTGATTTTCACCTTTTTTTTTTAAATCCTCCGAAATCGTGAAAAACGACATACTATAGTATGCCCTCCGACACCATGGACTATAGCCTTTCGCTTTTGCGTGATTTTCACTTTTTTTTTTAAATCCTCCAAAATCGTGAAAAACGACATACTAGTATGCGGTCCGAGACCATGGACTAGCCTTTCGCTTTTGCGTGATTTTCACCTTTTTTTCAAATCCTCCAAAATCGTGAAAAACGACATACTATAGTATGCCCTCCGACACTATGGACTATAGCCTTTCGCTTTTGCGTGATTTTCACCTTTTTTTCAAATCCTCCGAAATCGTGAAAAACGACATACTATAGTATGCCCTCCGACACCATGGACTATAGCCTTTCGCTTTTGCGTGATTTTCACCTTTTTTTTTTTAAATCCTCCGAAATCGTGAAAAACGACATACTAGTATGCGGTCCGAGACCATGGACTATAGCCTTTAGCTTTTGCGTGATTTTCACCTTTTTTTCAAATCCTCCGAAATCGTGAAAAACGACATACTATAGTATGCCCTCCGACACCATGGACTATAGCCTTTCGCTTTTGCGTGATTTTCACATTTTTTTTAAAAATCCTCCGAAATCGTGAAAAACGACATACTAGTATGCGGTCCGAGACCATGGACTATAGCCTTTCGCTTTTGCGTGATTTTCACCTTTTTTTTTAAATCCTCCGAAATCGTGAAAAACGACACCATGGACTATAGACTATAGACTATAGACTATAGACTATAGCCTTTCGCTATAGCCTTTCGCTTTTGCGTGATTTTCACCTTTTTTTCAAATCCTCCGAAATCGTGAAAAACGACATACTATAGTATGCCCTCCGACACCATGGACTATAGCCTTTCGCTTTTGCGTGATTTTCACCTTTTTTTTTTAAATCCTCCGAAATCGTGAAAAACCACATACTATAGTATGCCCTCCGACACCATGGACTATAGCCTTTCGCTTTTGCGTGATTTTCACCTTTTTTTTTAATCCTCCGAAATCGTTAAAAACGACATACTATAGTATGCTCTCCGACACCATGGACTATAGCCTTTCGCTTTTGCGTGATTTTCACCTTTTTTTCAAATCCTCCGAAATCGTGAAAAACGACATACTATAGTATGCCCTCCGACACCATGGACTATAGCCTTTCGCTTTTGCGTGATTTTCACCTTTTTTTTTTTAATCCTCCGAAATCGTGAAAAACGACATACTATAGTATGCCCTCCGACACCATGGACTATAGCCTTTCGCTTTTGCGTGATTTTCACCTTTTTTTCAAATCCTCCAAAATCGTGAAAAACGACATACTATAGTATGCCCTCCGACACCATGGACTATAGCCTTTCGCTTTTGCGTGATTTTCACCTTTTTTTCAAATCCTCCGAAATCGTGAAAAACGACATACTATAGTATGCCCTCCGACACCATGGACTATAGCCTTTCGCTTTTGCGTGATTTTCACCTTTTTTTTAAAAATCCTCCGAAATCGTGAAAAACGACATACTAGTATGCGGTCCGAGACCATGGACTATAGCCTTTAGCTTTTGCGTGATTTTCACCTTTTTTTTTAAATCCTCCGAAATCGTGAAAAACGACATACTATAGTATGCCCTCCGACACCATGGACTATAGCCTTTCGCTTTTGCGTGATTTTCACCTTTTTTTCAAATCCTCCGAAATCGTGAAAAACGACATACTATAGTATGCCCTCCGACACCATGGACTATAGCCTTTCGCTTTTGCGTGATTTTCACCTTTTTTTTTAAATCCTCCGAAATCCTGAAAAACCACATACTATAGTATGCCCTCCGACACCATGGACTATAGCCTTTCGCTTTTGCGTGATTTTCACCTTTTTTTTTTAAATCCTCCGAAATCGTGAAAAACGACATACTATAGTATGCCCTCCGACACGCCTTTCGCTTTTGCGTGATTTTCACCTTTTTTTTTTAAATCCTCCGAAATCGTGAAAAACGACATACTAGTATGCGGTCCGAGACCATGGACTATAGCCTTTCGCTTTTGCGTGATTTTCACCTTTTTTTTTTAAATCCTCCGAAATCGTGAAAAACGACATACTATAGTATGCCCTCCGACACCATGGACTATAGCCTTTCGCTTTTGCGTGATTTTCACCTTTTTTTTTAAATCCTCCGAAATCGTGAAAAACGACATACTATAGTATGCTCTCCGACACCATGGACTATAGCCTTTCGCTTTTGCGTGATTTTCACCTTTTTTTCAAATCCTCCGAAATCGTGAAAAACGACATACTATAGTATGCCCTCCGACACCATGGACTATAGCCTTTCGCTTTTGCGTGATTTTCACCTTTTTTTTTTATCCTCCGAAATCGTGAAAAACCACATACTATAGTATGCCCTCCGACACCATGGACTATAGCCTTTCGCTTTTGCGTGATTTTCACCTTTTTTTTTAAATCCTCCGAAATCGTGAAAAACCACATACTATAGTATGCCCTCCGACACCATGGACTATAGCCTTTCGCTTTTGCGTGATTTTCACCTTTTTTTTTTAAATCCTCCGAAATCGTGAAAAACGACATACTATAGTATGCCCTCCGACACGCCTTTCGCTTTTGCGTGATTTTCACCTTTTTTTTTTAAATCCTCCGAAATCGTGAAAAACGACATACTAGTATGCGGTCCGAGACCATGGACTATAGCCTTTCGCTTTTGCGTGATTTTCACCTTTTTTTTTTAAATCCTCCGAAATCGTGAAAAACGACATACTATAGTATGCCCTCCGACACCATGGACTATAGCCTTTCGCTTTTGCGTGATTTTCACCTTTTTTTTTAAATCCTCCGAAATCGTGAAAAACGACATACTATAGTATGCTCTCCGACACCATGGACTATAGCCTTAAGCTTTTGCGTGATTTTCACCTTTTTTTCAAATCCTCCGAAATCGTGAAAAACGACATACTATAGTATGCCCTCCGACACCATGGACTATAGCCTTTCGCTTTTGCGTGATTTTCACCTTTTTTTTTTATCCTCCGAAATCGTGAAAAACCACATACTATAGTATGCCCTCCGACACCATGGACTATAGCCTTTCGCTTTTGCGTGATTTTCACCTTTTTTTTTAAAAATCCTCCGAAATCATGAAAAACGACATACTATAGTATGCCCTCCGACACCATGGACTATAGCCTTTCGCTTTTGCGTGATTTTCACCTTTTTTTTTAAATCCTCCGAAATCGTGAAAAACGACATACTATAGTATGCCCTCCGACACCATGGACTATAGCCTTTCGCTTTTGCGTGATTTTCACCTTTTTTTCAAATCCTCCGAAATCGTGAAAAACGACATACTATAGTATGCCCTCCGACACCATGGACTATAGCCTTTCGCTTTTGCGTGATTTTCACCTTTTTTTTTAATCCTCCGAAATCGTGAAAAACGACATACTATAGTATGCCTTCCGACACCATGGACTATAGCCTTTCGCTTTTGCGTGATTTTCACCTTTTTTTCAAATCCTCCGAAATCGTGAAAAACGACATACTATAGTATGCCCTCCGACACCATGGACTATAGCCTTTCGCTTTTGCGTGATTTTCACTTTTTTTTCAAATCCTCCGAAATCGTGAAAAACGACATACTATAGTATGCCCTCCGACACCATGGACTATAGCCTTTCGCTTTTGCGTGATTTTCACCTTTTTTTAAAATCCTCCGAAATCGTGAAAAACGACATACTATAGTATGCCCTCCGACACCATGGACTATAGCCTTTCGCTTTTGCGTGATTTTCACCTTTTTTTTTTTAAATCCTCCGAAATCGTGAAAAACGACATACTATAGTATGCCCTCCGACACCATGGACTATAGCCTTTCGCTTTTGCGTGATTTTCACCTTTTTTTCAAATCCTCCAAAATCGTGAAAAACGACATACTATAGTATGCCCTCCGACACCATGGACTATAGCCTTTCGCTTTTGCGTGATTTTCACCTTTTTTTCAAATCCTCCGAAATCGTGAAAAACGACATACTATAGTATGCCCTCCGACACCATGGACTATAGCCTTTCGCTTTTGCGTGATTTTCACCTTTTTTTCAAATCCTCCGAAATCGTGAAAAACGACATACTATAGTATGCCCTCCGACACCATGGACTATAGCCTTTCGCTTTTGCGTGATTTTCACCTTTTTTTTAAAAATCCTCCGAAATCGTGAAAAACGACATACTAGTATGCGGTCCGAGACCATGGACTATAGCCTTTAGCTTTTGCGTGATTTTCACCTTTTTTTTTAAATCCTCCGAAATCGTGAAAAACGACATACTATAGTATGCCCTCCGACACCATGGACTATAGCCTTTCGCTTTTGCGTGATTTTCACCTTTTTTTCAAATCCTCCGAAATCGTGAAAAACGACATACTATAGTATGCCCTCCGACACCATGGACTATAGCCTTTCGCTTTTGCGTGATTTTCACCTTTTTTTTTAAATCCTCCGAAATCGTGAAAAACCACATACTATAGTATGCCCTCCGACACCATGGACTATAGCCTTTCGCTTTTGCGTGATTTTCACCTTTTTTTTTTAAATCCTCCGAAATCGTGAAAAACGACATACTATAGTATGCCCTCCGACACGCCTTTCGCTTTTGCGTGATTTTCACCTTTTTTTTTTAAATCCTCCGAAATCGTGAAAAACGACATACTAGTATGCGGTCCGAGACCATGGACTATAGCCTTTCGCTTTTGCGTGATTTTCACCTTTTTTTTTTAAATCCTCCGAAATCGTGAAAAACGACATACTATAGTATGCCCTCCGACACCATGGACTATAGCCTTTCGCTTTTGCGTGATTTTCACCTTTTTTTTTAAATCCTCCGAAATCGTGAAAAACGACATACTATAGTATGCTCTCCGACACCATGGACTATAGCCTTTCGCTTTTGCGTGATTTTCACCTTTTTTTCAAATCCTCCGAAATCGTGAAAAACGACATACTATAGTATGCCCTCCGACACCATGGACTATAGCCTTTCGCTTTTGCGTGATTTTCACCTTTTTTTTTTATCCTCCGAAATCGTGAAAAACCACATACTATAGTATGCCCTCCGACACCATGGACTATAGCCTTTCGCTTTTGCGTGATTTTCACCTTTTTTTTTAAATCCTCCGAAATCGTGAAAAACCACATACTATAGTATGCCCTCCGACACCATGGACTATAGCCTTTCGCTTTTGCGTGATTTTCACCTTTTTTTTTTAAATCCTCCGAAATCGTGAAAAACGACATACTATAGTATGCCCTCCGACACGCCTTTCGCTTTTGCGTGATTTTCACCTTTTTTTTTTAAATCCTCCGAAATCGTGAAAAACGACATACTAGTATGCGGTCCGAGACCATGGACTATAGCCTTTCGCTTTTGCGTGATTTTCACCTTTTTTTTTTAAATCCTCCGAAATCGTGAAAAACGACATACTATAGTATGCCCTCCGACACCATGGACTATAGCCTTTCGCTTTTGCGTGATTTTCACCTTTTTTTTTAAATCCTCCGAAATCGTGAAAAACGACATACTATAGTATGCTCTCCGACACCATGGACTATAGCCTTTCGCTTTTGCGTGATTTTCACCTTTTTTTCAAATCCTCCGAAATCGTGAAAAACGACATACTATAGTATGCCCTCCGACACCATGGACTATAGCCTTTCGCTTTTGCGTGATTTTCACCTTTTTTTTTTATCCTCCGAAATCGTGAAAAACCACATACTATAGTATGCCCTCCGACACCATGGACTATAGCCTTTCGCTTTTGCTTGATTTTCACCTTTTTTTTTAAAAATCCTCCGAAATCATGAAAAACGACATACTATAGTATGCCCTCCGACACCATGGACTATAGCCTTTCGCTTTTGCGTGATTTTCACCTTTTTTTTTAAATCCTCCGAAATCGTGAAAAACGACATACTATAGTATGCCCTCCGACACCATGGACTATAGCCTTTCGCTTTTGCGTGATTTTCACCTTTTTTTCAAATCCTCCGAAATCGTGAAAAACGACATACTATAGTATGCCCTCCGACACCATGGACTATAGCCTTTCGCTTTTGCGTGATTTTCACCTTTTTTTTTAATCCTCCGAAATCGTGAAAAACGACATACTATAGTATGCCTTCCGACACCATGGACTATAGCCTTTCGCTTTTGCGTGATTTTCACCTTTTTTTCAAATCCTCCGAAATCGTGAAAAACGACATACTATAGTATGCCCTCCGACACCATGGACTATAGCCTTTCGCTTTTGCGTGATTTTCACTTTTTTTTCAAATCCTCCGAAATCGTGAAAAACGACATACTATAGTATGCCCTCCGACACCATGGACTATAGCCTTTCGCTTTTGCGTGATTTTCACCTTTTTTTAAAATCCTCCGAAATCGTGAAAAACGACATACTATAGTATGCCCTCCGACACCATGGACTATAGCCTTTCGCTTTTGCGTGATTTTCACCTTTTTTTTTTTAAATCCTCCGAAATCGTGAAAAACGACATACTATAGTATGCCCTCCGACACCATGGACTATAGCCTTTCGCTTTTGCGTGATTTTCACCTTTTTTTCAAATCCTCCAAAATCGTGAAAAACGACATACTATAGTATGCCCTCCGACACCATGGACTATAGCCTTTCGCTTTTGCGTGATTTTCACCTTTTTTTCAAATCCTCCGAAATCGTGAAAAACGACATACTATAGTATGCCCTCCGACACCATGGACTATAGCCTTTCGCTTTTGCGTGATTTTCACCTTTTTTTCAAATCCTCCGAAATCGTGAAAAACGACATACTATAGTATGCCCTCCGACACCATGGACTATAGCCTTTCGCTTTTGCGTGATTTTCACCTTTTTTTCAAATCCTCCGAAATCGTGAAAAACGACATACTATAGTATGCCCTCCGACACCATGGACTATAGCCTTTCGCTTTTGCGTGATTTTCACCTTTTTTTCAAATCCTCCGAAATCGTGAAAAACGACATACTATAGTATGCCCTCCGACACCATGGACTATAGCCTTTCGCTTTTGCGTGATTTTCACCTTTTTTTCAAATCCTCCGAAATCGTGAAAAACGACATACTATAGTATGCCCTCCGACACCATGGACTATAGCCTTTCGCTTTTGCGTGATTTTCACCTTTTTTTTAAAAAATCCTCCGAAATCGTGAAAAACGACATACTAGTATGCGGTCCGAGACCATGGACTATAGCCTTTCGCTTTTGCGTGATTTTCACCTTTTTTTTTAAATCCTCCGAAATCGTGAAAAACGACATACTATAGTATGCCCTCCGACACCATGGACTATAGCCTTTCGCTTTTGCGTGATTTTCACCTTTTTTTCAAATCCTCCGAAATCGTGAAAAACGACATACTATAGTATGCCCTCCGACACCATGGACTATAGCCTTTCGCTTTTGCGTGATTTTCACCTTTTTTTTTAAATCCTCCGAAATCGTGAAAAACCACATACTATAGTATGCCCTCCGACACCATGGACTATAGCCTTTCGCTTTTGCGTGATTTTCACCTTTTTTTTTTAAATCCTCCGAAATCGTGAAAAACGACATACTATAGTATGCCCTCCGACACCATGGACTATAGCCTTTCGCTTTTGCGTGATTTTCACCTTTTTTTCAAATCCTCCGAAATCGTGAAAAACGACATACTATAGTATGCCCTCCGACACCATGGACTATAGCCTTTCGCTTTTGCGTGATTTTCACTTTTTTTTCAAATCCTCCGAAATCGTGAAAAACGACATACTATAGTATGCCCTCCGACACCATGGACTATAGCCTTTCGCTTTTGCGTGATTTTCACCTTTTTTTAAAATCCTCCGAAATCGTGAAAAACGACATACTATAGTATGCCCTCCGACACCATGGACTATAGCCTTTCGCTTTTGCGTGATTTTCACCTTTTTTTTTAATCCTCCGAAATCGTGAAAAACGACATACTATAGTATGCCTTCCGACACCATGGACTATAGCCTTTCGCTTTTGCGTGATTTTCACCTTTTTTTCAAATCCTCCGAAATCGTGAAAAACGACATACTATAGTATGCCCTCCGACACCATGGACTATAGCCTTTCGCTTTTGCGTGATTTTCACTTTTTTTTCAAATCCTCCGAAATCGTGAAAAACGACATACTATAGTATGCCCTCCGACACCATGGACTATAGCCTTTCGCTTTTGCGTGATTTTCACCTTTTTTTAAAATCCTCCGAAATCGTGAAAAACGACATACTATAGTATGCCCTCCGACACCATGGACTATAGCCTTTCGCTTTTGCGTGATTTTCACCTTTTTTTTTAAATCCTCCGAAATCGTGAAAAACGACATACTATAGTATGCCCTCCGACACCATGGACTATAGCCTTTCGCTTTTGCGTGATTTTCACCTTTTTTTCAAATCCTCCGAAATCGTGAAAAACGACATACTATAGTATGCCCTCCGACACCATGGACTATAGCCTTTCGCTTTTGCGTGATTTTCACTTTTTTTTCAAATCCTCCGAAATCGTGAAAAACGACATACTATAGTATGCCCTCCGACACCATGGACTATAGCCTTTCGCTTTTGCGTGATTTTCACCTTTTTTTAAAATCCTCCGAAATCGTGAAAAACGACATACTATAGTATGCCCTCCGACACCATGGACTATAGCCTTTCGCTTTTGCGTGATTTTCACCTTTTTTTTTAATCCTCCGAAATCGTGAAAAACGACATACTATAGTATGCCTTCCGACACCATGGACTATAGCCTTTCGCTTTTGCGTGATTTTCACCTTTTTTTCAAATCCTCCGAAATCGTGAAAAACGACATACTATAGTATGCCCTCCGACACCATGGACTATAGCCTTTCGCTTTTGCGTGATTTTCACTTTTTTTTCAAATCCTCCGAAATCGTGAAAAACGACATACTATAGTATGCCCTCCGACACCATGGACTATAGCCTTTCGCTTTTGCGTGATTTTCACCTTTTTTTAAAATCCTCCGAAATCGTGAAAAACGACATACTATAGTATGCCCTCCGACACCATGGACTATAGCCTTTCGCTTTTGCGTGATTTTCACCTTTTTTTTTTAAATCCTCCGAAATCGTGAAAAACGACATACTATAGTATGCCCTCCGACACCATGGACTATAGCCTTTCGCTTTTGCGTGATTTTCACCTTTTTTTCAAATCCTCCAAAATCGTGAAAAACGACATACTATAGTATGCCCTCCGACACCATGGACTATAGCCTTTCGCTTTTGCGTGATTTTCACCTTTTTTTCAAATCCTCCGAAATCGTGAAAAACGACATACTATAGTATGCCCTCCGACACCATGGACTATAGCCTTTCGCTTTTGCGTGATTTTCACCTTTTTTTCAAATCCTCCGAAATCGTGAAAAACGACATACTATAGTATGCCCTCCGACACCATGGACTATAGCCTTTCGCTTTTGCGTGATTTTCACCTTTTTTTCAAATCCTCCGAAATCGTGAAAAACGACATACTATAGTATGCCCTCCGACACCATGGACTATAGCCTTTCGCTTTTGCGTGATTTTCACCTTTTTTTCAAATCCTCCGAAATCGTGAAAAACGACATACTATAGTATGCCCTCCGACACCATGGACTATAGCCTTTCGCTTTTGCGTGATTTTCACCTTTTTTTCAAATCCTCCGAAATCGTGAAAAACGACATACTATAGTATGCCCTCCGACACCATGGATTATAGCCTTTCGCTTTTGCGTGATTTTCACCTTTTTTTTAAAAAATCCTCCGAAATCGTGAAAAACGACATACTAGTATGCGGTCCGAGACCATGGACTATAGCCTTTCGCTTTTGCGTGATTTTCACCTTTTTTTTTAAATCCTCCGAAATCGTGAAAAACGACATACTATAGTATGCCCTCCGACACCATGGACTATAGCCTTTCGCTTTTGCGTGATTTTCACCTTTTTTTCAAATCCTCCGAAATCGTGAAAAACGACATACTATAGTATGCCCTCCGACACCATGGACTATAGCCTTTCGCTTTTGCGTGATTTTCACCTTTTTTTTTAAATCCTCCGAAATCGTGAAAAACCACATACTATAGTATGCCCTCCGACACCATGGACTATAGCCTTTCGCTTTTGCGTGATTTTCACCTTTTTTTTTTAAATCCTCCGAAATCGTGAAAAACGACATACTATAGTATGCCCTCCGACACGCCTTTCGCTTTTGCGTGATTTTCACCTTTTTTTTTTAAAATCCTCCGAAATCGTGAAAAACGACATACTAGTATGCGGTCCGAGACCATGGACTATAGCCTTTCGCTTTTGCGTGATTTTCACCTTTTTTTTTAAATCCTCCGAAATCGTGAAAAACGACATACTATAGTATGCCCTCCGACACCATGGACTATAGCCTTTCGCTTTTGCGTGATTTTCACCTTTTTTTCAAATCCTCCGAAATCGTGAAAAACGACATACTATAGTATGCCCTCCGACACCATGGACTATAGCCTTTCGCTTTTGCGTGATTTTCACCTTTTTTTTTAATCCTCCGAAATCGTGAAAAACGACATACTATAGTATGCCCTCCGACACCATGGACTATAGCCTTTTGCTTTTGCGTGATTTTCACCTTTTTTTTAAATCCTCCGAAATCGTTAAAAACGACATACTATAGTATGCTCTCCGACACCATGGACTATAGCCTTTCGCTTTTGCGTGATTTTCACCTTTTTTTCAAATCCTCCGAAATCGTGAAAAACGACATACTATAGTATGCCCTCCGACACCATGGACTATAGCCTTTCGCTTTTGCGTGATTTTCACCTTTTTTTCAAATCCTCCGAAATCGTGAAAAACGACATACTATAGTATGCCCTCCGACACCATGGACTATAGCCTTTCGCTTTTGCGTAATTTTCGCCTTTTTTTTTAAATCCTCCGAAATCGTGAAAAACGACATACTATATTATGCCCTCCGACACCATGGACTATAGCCTTTCGCTTTTGCGTGATTTTCACCTTTTTTTCAAATCCTCCGAAATCGTGAAAAACGACATACTATAGTATGCCCTCCGACACCATGGACTATAGCCTTTCGCTTTTGCGTGATTTTCACCTTTTTTTTTAATCTTCCGAAATCGTGAAAAACGACATACTATAGTATGCCCTCCGACACGCCTTTCGCTTTTGCGTGATTTTCACCTTTTTTTTTTAAATCCTCCGAAATCGTGAAAAACGACATACTAGTATGCGGTCCGAGACCATGGACTATAGCCTTTCGCTTTTGCGTGATTTTTACCTTTTTTTTTAAATCCTCCGAAATCGTGAAAAACAACATACTATAGTATGCCCTCCGACACCATGGACTATAGCCTTTCGCTTTTGCGTGATTTTCACCTTTTTTTTCAAATCCTCCGAAATCGTGAAAAACGACATACTATAGTATGCCCTCCGACACCATGGACTATAGCCTTTCGCTTTTGCGTGATTTTCACCTTTTTTTTTAATCCTCCGAAATCGTGAAAAACGACATACTATAGTATGCCCTCCGACACCATGGACTATAGCCTTTTGCTTTCGCGTGATTTTCACCTTTTTTTTAAATCCTCCGAAATCGTGAAAAACGACATACTATAGTATGCCCTCCGACACCATGGACTATAGCCTTTCGCTTTTGCGTGATTTTCACCTTTTTTTTTAATCTTCCGAAATCGTGAAAAACGACATACTATAGTATGCCCTCCGACACCATGGACTATAGCCTTTCGCTTTTGCGTGATTTTCACCTTTTTTTTTAAATCCTCCGAAATCGTGAAAAACGACATACTATAGTATGCCCTCCGACACCATGGACTATAGCCTTTCGCTTTTGCGTGATTTTCACCTTTTTTTCAAATCCTCCGAAATCGTGAAAAACGACATACTATAGTATGCCCTCCGACACCATGGACTATAGCCTTTCGCTTTTGCGTGATTTTCACCTTTTTTTTTAAATCCTCCGAAATCGTGAAAAACCACATACTATAGTATGCCCTCCGACACCATGGACTATAGCCTTTCGCTTTTGCGTGATTTTCACCTTTTTTTTTTAAATCCTCCGAAATCGTGAAAAACGACATACTATAGTATGCCCTCCGACACCATGGACTATAGCCTTTCGCTTTTGCGTGATTTTCACCTTTTTTTTTTAAAAATCCTCCAAAATCGTGAAAAACGACATACTAGTATGCGGTCCGACACCATGGACTATAGCCTTTCGCTTTTGCGTGATTTTCACCTTTTTTTCAAATCCTCCGAAATCGTGAAAAACGACATACTATAGTATGCCCTCCGACACCATGGACTATAGCCTTTCGCTTTTGCGTGATTTTCACCTTTTTTTCAAATCCTCCGAAATCGTGAAAAACGACATACTATAGTATGCCCTCCGACACCATGGACTATAGCCTTTCGCTTTTGCGTGATTTTCACCTTTTTTTCAAATCCTCCGAAATCGTGAAAAACGACATACTATAGTATGCCCTCCGACACCATGGACTATAGCCTTTCGCTTTTGCGTGATTTTCACCTTTTTTTTTAAATCCTCCGAAATCGTGAAAAACGACATACTATAGTATGCCCTCCGACACCATGGACTATAGCCTTTCGCTTTTGCGTGATTTTCACCTTTTTTTCAAATCCTCCGAAATCGTGAAAAACGACATACTATAGTATGCCCTCCGACACCATGGACTATAGCCTTTCGCTTTTGCGTGATTTTCACCTTTTTTTTAAAAAATCCTCCAAAATCGTGAAAAACGACATACTATAGTATGCCCTCCGACACCATGGACTATAGCCTTTCGCTTTTGCGTAATTTTCGCCTTTTTTTTTAAATCCTCCGAAATCGTGAAAAACGACATACTATAGTATGCCCTCCGACACCATGGACTATAGCCTTTCGCTTTTGCGTGATTTTCACCTTTTTTTTTAATCCTCCGAAATCGTGAAAAACGACATACTATAGTATGCCCTCCGACACCATGGACTATAGCCTTTCGCTTTTGCGTGATTTTCACCTTTTTTTCAAATCCTCCGAAATCGTGAAAAACGACATACTATAGTATGCCCTCCGACACCATGGACTATAGCCTTTCGCTTTTGCGTGATTTTCACCTTTTTTTTTAAATCCTCCGAAATCGTGAAAAACGACATACTATAGTATGCCCTCCGACACCATGGACTATAGCCTTTCGCTTTTGCGTGATTTTCACCTTTTTTTCAAATCCTCCGAAATCGTGAAAAACGACATACTATAGTATGCCCTCCGACACCATGGACTATAGCCTTTCGCTTTTGCGTGATTTTCACCTTTTTTTTTAAATCCTCCGAAATCGTGAAAAACCACATACTATAGTATGCCCTCCGACACCATGGACTATAGCCTTTCGCTTTTGCGTGATTTTCACCTTTTTTTTTAATCTTCCGAAATCGTGAAAAACGACATACTATAGTATGCCCTCCGACACGCCTTTCGCTTTTGCGTGATTTTCACCTTTTTTTTTTAAATCCTCCGAAATCGTGAAAAACGACATACTAGTATGCGGTCCGAGACCATGGACTATAGCCTTTCGCTTTTGCGTGATTTTCACCTTTTTTTTTAAATCCTCCGAAATCGTGAAAAACGACATACTATAGTATGCCCTCCGACACCATGGACTATAGCCTTTCGCTTTTGCGTGATTTTCACCTTTTTTTCAAATCCTCCGAAATCGTGAAAAACGACATACTATAGTATGCCCTCCGACACCATGGACTATAGCCTTTCGCTTTTGCGTGATTTTCACCTTTTTTTTTAAATCCTCCGAAATCGTGAAAAACCACATACTATAGTATGCCCTCCGACACCATGGACTATAGCCTTTCGCTTTTGCGTGATTTTCACCTTTTTTTTTTAAATCCTCCGAAATCGTGAAAAACCACATACTATAGTATGCCCTCCGACACCATGGACTATAGCCTTTCGCTTTTGCGTGATTTTCACCTTTTTTTCAAATCCTCCGAAATCGTGAAAAACGACATACTATAGTATGCCCTCCGACACCATGGACTATAGCCTTTCGCTTTTGCGTGATTTTCACCTTTTTTTTTAAATCCTCCGAAATCGTGAAAAACCACATACTATAGTATGCCCTCCGACACCATGGACTATAGCCTTTCGCTTTTGCGTGATTTTCACCTTTTTTTTTTTAATCCTCCGAAATCGTGAAAAACCACATACTATAGTATGCCCTCCGACACCATGGACTATAGCCTTTCGCTTTTGCGTGATTTTCACCTTTTTTTTAAAATCCTCCAAAATCGTGAAAAACGACATACTAGTATGCGGTCCGACACCATGGACTATAGCCTTTCGCTTTTGCGTGATTTTCACCTTTCTTTTTAATCCTCCGAAATCGTGAAAAACGACATACTATAGTATGCCCTCCGACACCATGGACTATAGCCTTTCGCTTTTGCGTGATTTTCACCTTTTTTTCAAATCCTCCGAAATCGTGAAAAACGACATACTATAGTATGCCCTCCGACACCATGGACTATAGCCTTTCGCTTTTGCGTGATTTTCACCTTTTTTTCAAATCCTCCGAAATCGTGAAAAACGACATACTAGTATGCGGTCCGACACCATGGACTATAGCCTTTCGCTTTTGCGTGATTTTCACCTTTTTTTTAATCCTCCGAAATCGTGAAAAACGACATACTATAGTATGCCCTCCGACACCATGGACTATAGCCTTTCGCTTTTGCGTGATTTTCACCTTTTTTTCAAATCCTCCGAAATCGTGAAAAACGACATACTATAGTATGCCCTCCGACACCATGGACTATAGCCTTTCGCTTTTGCGTGATTTTCACCTTTTTTTTCAAATCCTCCGAAATCGTGAAAAACGACATACTATAGTATGCCCTCCGACACCATGGACTATAGCCTTTCGCTTTTGCGTGATTTTCACCTTTTTTTTAAATCCTCCGAAATCGTGAAAAACGACATACTATAGTATGCCCTCCGACACCATGGACTATAGCCTTTCGCTTTTGCGTGATTTTCACCTTTTTTTCAAATCCTCCGAAATCGTGAAAAACGACATACTATAGTATGCCCTCCGACACCATGGACTATAGCCTTTCGCTTTTGCGTGATTTTCACCTTTTTTTTTAATCCTCCGAAATCGTGAAAAACGACATACTATAGTATGCCCTCCGACACCATGGACTATAGCCTTTTGCTTTTGCGTGATTTTCACCTTTTTTTTTAAATCCTCCGAAATCGTTAAAAACGACATACTATAGTATGCTCTCCGACACCATGGACTATAGCCTTTCGCTTTTGCGTGATTTTCACCTTTTTTTTCAAATCCTCCGAAATCGTGAAAAACCGACATACTATAGTATGCCCTCCGACACCATGGACTATAGCCTTTCGCTTTTGCGTGATTTTCACCTTTTTTTTTAAATCCTCCGAAATCGTGAAAAACCGACATACTATAGTATGCCCTCCGACACCATGGACTATAGCCTTTCGCTTTTGCGTGATTTTCACCTTTTTTTTTAAATCCTCCGAAATCGTGAAAAACGACATACTATAGTATGCCCTCCGACACCATGGACTATAGCCTTTCGCTTTTGCGTGATTTTCACCTTTTTTTTTAATCCTCCGAAATCGTGAAAAACGACATACTATAGTATGCCCTCCGACACCATGGACTATAGCCTTTTGCTTTTGCGTGATTTTCACCTTTTTTTTTAAATCCTCCGAAATCGTTAAAAACGACATACTATAGTATGCTCTCCGACACCATGGACTATAGCCTTTCGCTTTTGCGTGATTTTCACCTTTTTTTTTAATCCTCCGAAATCGTGAAAAACGACATACTATAGTATGCCCTCCGACACCATGGACTATAGCCTTTCGCTTTTGCGTGATTTTCACCTTTTTTTCAAATCCTCCGAAATCGTGAAAAACGACATACTATAGTATGCCCCTCCGACACCATGGACTATAGCCTTTCGCTTTTGCGTGATTTTCACCTTTTTTTTCAAATCCTCCGAAATCGTGAAAAACGACATACTATAGTATGCCCTCCGACACCATGGGACTATAGCCTTTCGCTTTGCGTGATTTTCACCTTTTTTTAAAATCCTCCGAAATCGTGAAAAACGACATACTATAGTATGCCCTCCGACACCATGGACTATAGCCTTTCGCTTTTGCGTGATTTTCACCTTTTTTTTTAAATCCTCCGAAATCGTGAAAAACGACATACTATAGTATGCCCTCCGACACCATGGACTATAGCCTTTCGCTTTTGCGTGATTTTCACCTTTTTTTCAAATCCTCCAAAATCGTGAAAAACGACATACTATAGTATGCCCTCCGACACCATGGACTATAGCCTTTCGCTTTTGCGTGATTTTTCACCTTTTTTTCAAATCCTCCGAAATCGTGAAAAACGACATACTATAGTATGCCCTCCGACACCATGGACTATAGCCTTTCGCTTTTGCGTGATTTTCACCTTTTTTTCAAATCCTCCGAAATTGTGAAAAACGACATACTATAGTATGCCCTCCGACACCATGGACTATAGCCTTTCGCTTTTGCGTGCATTTCACCTTTTTTTTTCGAAATCCTCCAAAATCGTGAAAAACGACATACTATTAGTATGCCCTCCGACACCATGGACTATAGCCTTTCGCTTTTGCGTGATTTTCACCTTTTTTTCAAATCCTCCCGAAATCGTGAAAAACGACATACTATAGTATGCCCTCCGACACCATGGACTATAGCCTTTCGCTTTTGCGTGATTTTCACCTTTTTTTTAAAAAATCCTCCGAAATCGTGAAAAACGACATACTAGTATGCGGTCCGAGACCATGGACTATAGCCTTTCGCTTTTGCGTGATTTTCACCTTTTTTTTTTAAATCCTCCGAAATCGTGAAAAACGACATACTATAGTATGCCCTCCGACACCATGGACTATAGCCTTTCGCTTTTGCGTGATTTTCACCTTTTTTTTCAAATCCTCCGAAATCGTGAAAAACGACATACTATAGTATGCCCTCCGACACCATGGACTATAGCCTTTCGCTTTTGCGTGATTTTCACCTTTTTTTTAAATCCTCCGAAATCGTGAAAAACCACATACTATAGTATGCCCTCCGACACCATGGACTATAGCCTTTCGCTTTTGCGTGATTTTCACCTTTTTTTTTTAAATCCTCCGAAATCGTGAAAAAACGACATACTATAGTATGCCCTCCGACACCATGGACTATAGCCTTTCGCTTTTGCGTGATTTTCACCTTTTTTTTTTAAAATCCTCCAAAATCGTGAAAAACGACATACTAGTATGCGGTCCGACACCATGGACTATAGCCTTTCGCTTTTGCGTGATTTTCACCTTTTTTTTAATCCTCCGAAATCGTGAAAAACGACATACTATAGTATGCCCTCCGACACCATGGACTATAGCCTTTCGCTTTTGCGTGATTTTCACCTTTTTTTCAAATCCTCCGAAATCGTGAAAAACGACATACTATAGTATGCCCTCCGACACCATGGACTATAGCCTTTCGCTTTTTCGCGTGATTTTCACCTTTTTTTCAAATCCTCCGAAATCGTGAAAAACGACATACTATAGTATGCCCTCCGACACCATGGACTATAGCCTTTCGCTTTTGCGTGATTTTCACCTTTTTTTTAAATCCTCCGAAATCGTGAAAAACGACATACTATAGTATGCCCTCCGACACCATGGACTATAGCCTTTCGCTTTTGCGTGATTTTCACCTTTTTTTTCAAATCCTCCGAAATCGTGAAAAACGACATACTATAGTATGCCCTCCGACACCATGGACTATAGCCTTTCGCTTTTGCGTGATTTTCACCTTTTTTTTTAAAATCCTCCGAAATCGTGAAAAACGACATACTAGTATGCGGTCCGAGACCATGTGACTATAGCCTTTCGCTTTTGCGTGATTTTCACCTTTTTTTTTAAATCCTCCGAAATCGTGAAAAACGACATACTATAGTATGCCCCTCCGACACCATGGACTATAGCCTTTCGCTTTTGCGTGATTTTCACCTTTTTTTCAAATCCTCCGAAATCGTGAAAAACGACATACTATAGTATTGCCCTCCGACACCATGGACTATAGCCTTTCGCTTTTGCGTGATTTTCACCTTTTTTTTTAAAATCCTCCGAAATCGTGAAAAACCACATACTATAGTATGCCCTCCGACACCATGGACTATAGCCTTTCGCTTTTGCGTGATTTTCACCTTTTTTTTTTAAATCCTCCGAAATCGTGAAAAACGACATACTATAGTATGCCCTCCGACACCATGGACTATAGCCTTTCGCTTTTGCCGTGATTTTCACCTTTTTTTTTTAAAATCCTCCAAAATCGTGAAAAACGACATACTAGTATGCGGTCCGACACCATGGACTATAGCCTTTCGCTTTTGCGTGATTTTCACCTTTTTTTTTAATCCTCCCGAAATCGTGAAAAACGACATACTATAGTATGCCCTCCGACACCATGGACTATAGCCTTTCGCTTTGCGTGATTTTCACCTTTTTTTCAAATCCTCCGAAATCGTGAAAAACGACATACTATAGTATGCCCTCCGACACCATGGACTATAGCCTTTCGCTTTTGCGTGATTTTCACCTTTTTTTCAAATCCTCCGAAATCGTGAAAAACGACATACTATAGTATGGCCCTCCGACACCATGGACTATAGCCTTTCGCTTTTGCGTGATTTTCACCTTTTTTTTTAAAATCCTCCGAAATCGTGAAAAACGACATACTATAGTATGCCCTCCGACACCAATGGACTATAGCCTTTCGCTTTTGCGTGATTTTCACCTTTTTTTTCAAATCCTCCGAAATCGTGAAAAACGACATACTATAGTATGCCCTCCGACACCATGGACTATAGCCTTTCGCTTTTGCGTGATTTTCACCTTTTTTTTTTTAAAATCCTCCGAAATCGTGAAAAACGACATACTATAGTATGCCCTCCGACACCATGGACTATAGCCTTTCGCTTTTGCGTGATTTTCACCTTTTTTTTTTAAAATCCTCGCAAAATCGTGAAAAACGACATACTAGTATGCGGTCCGACACCATGGACTATAGCCTTTTCGCTTTTGCGTGATTTTCACCTTTTTTTTTTATCCTCCGAAATCGTGGAAAAACGACATACTATAGTATGCCCTCTCGACACCATGGGACTATAGCCTGTTCGCTTTGTGCGTGATTTTCACCTTTTTTTCAAATCCTCTCCGAAATCGTGAAAAACGACATACTATAGTATGCCCTCCGACACACCATGGACC